>NC_088420.1:22811791-23113041 GCF_034236695.1 Oncorhynchus nerka
CTCTGTATACATCAATGATGTCGCTCTTGCTGCTGGTGAGTCTCTGATCCACCTCTACGCAGACGACGCCTCGAACTGCTCTTAAATACAAGTAAAACTAAATGCATGCTCTTCAACCAATCGCTGCCTGCACCTGCCCGCCCGTCCAGCATCACTACTCTGAACGGTTCAGACTTAGAATATGTGGACAACTACAAATACCTAGGTGTCTGGTTAGACTGTAAACTCTCCTTCCAGACTCACGTCAAACATCTCCAATCCAAAGTTAAATCTAGAATTGGCTTCCTATTTCGCAACAAAGCATCCTTCACTCATGCTGCCACACATACCATCCTACCAATCCTCGACTTCGGCGATGTCATTTACAAAATAGCCTCCAATGCCCTAATCAATAAATTGGATGCAGTCTATCACAGTGCCATCCGTTTGGTCACCTGCGACCTGTACACTCTCGTTGGCTGGCCCTCGCTTCATACTCGTCGCCAAACCCACTGGCTCCAGGTCATCTACAAGACCCTGCTAGGTAAAGTCCCCCCTTATCTCAGCTCACTGGTCACCATAGCAGCACCCACCT
Source organism: Oncorhynchus nerka (assembly GCF_034236695.1). NCBI lineage: Eukaryota > Metazoa > Chordata > Actinopteri > Salmoniformes > Salmonidae > Oncorhynchus > Oncorhynchus nerka. The sequence goes on from NC_088420.1 coordinate 22,812,366, forward strand.
GTAGCACGCACTCCAGCAGGTCTATCTCTCTGGTCACCCCCAAAACCGCCTCTCCTTCCAGTTCTCTGCTGCCAATGACTGGAACAAACTACAAAAATCTCTGAAACTGGAAACACTTATCTCCCTCACTAGCTTTAAGCACCAGCTGTCAGAGCAGCTCACAGATTACTGTATCTGTACATAGCCCATCTATAATTTAGCCCAAACAATTACCTCTTCCCCTACTGTATTTAATTATTTATTTGTTTATTTTGCTCCTTTTCACCCCATTATTTCTATTTCTACTTTGCACATTCTTCTACTGCTTATCTACCATTCCACTGTTTTACTTGCTATATTGTATCTACTTCGCCACCATGGCCTTTTTTTTGCCTTTACCTCCCTTATCTCACCTCATTTGCTTATTTTTCTACTGTATTATTGACTGTATGTTTGTTTTACTCCATGTGTAATTGTATTGTTGTTCGTGTCGAACTGCTTTGCTTTATCATGGCCAGGTTGCAATTGTAAATGAGAACTTGTTCTCAACTTGCCTACCTGGTTAAATAAATGTCAAATAAAATACTTTTTTTTAAAAATGAAATAATAGAAAAATGCTAACACTAGAAAAGGTAGAAGCTGTTCAGGGTCATGCTGGTTCTAGACTTGGTGCATCGGTACCGCTTGCCGTGCGGTAGCAGAAAGAACAGTCTATGACTTGGTTGGCTAGAGCCTGCTATAGAGGTCCTGGATGGCAGGGAGCTTGGCCCCAGTGATGTACTGGGCCGTACGCACTACCCTCTGTAGCGCCTATCAGTCGGACGCGAAGCAGTTGCCATACCAAACGGTGATGCAGCCAGTCAAGATGCTCTCAATGGTGCCGCGGTATAACTTGTTGAAGATCTGTTGGCCAAATCTTTGTTCAGGATGTCCAGGATCCAGTTGCAGGGGGAGGTGTTCAGTCCTAGGGACCTGAGCTTAGTGATGAGGTTGGAGGGCCCTATGGTGTTGAACACTGAGCTGTAGTCAATGAACAGCAATCTCACATAGGTGTTCCCCTTGTCCAGGTGGGAGAGGGCAGTGTGGAGTGGAGTAAAGATTGCGTCATCTGTTGGTGCGGTATGCAGATTGGAGTGGGTCCAGGGTGTCTGGGATGATAGTGTTAATGTGAGCCATGACCAGCCTGTCAAAGCATTTCATGGCTATAGATGTGAATGTTACGAGGCGATAGTCATTTAAACAGGTTACCTTGGTGTTCTTGGGCACAGGGGCTTTGGTGGTCTGCTTTAAACAAGTTATTACTCAGGGAAAATGTTAGTGAAGACACTTGCCAGCTGGTCAGAGTACACATCCTGGTATTCCGTCTGGCCCCACGGCCTTGTGAATGTTGACCACTTTAAAGGTCAGCTACGGAGAGCGGGATCACACAGTCATCCAGGGCAGTTGGTGCTCTAATGCATGGTTCGGTATTGCTTTTCATGAAGCGAGCATATAAGACATTCAGCTCGTCTGGTAGGCTCGCAACATCCATATTTTTACCCCTCAATTCCAGATCTGGATGAGTGTTCCACCAAGCAGCACAACTGTCAGTTCCTGTGTGTCAACACCATCGGAGGGTTTACATGCAAGTGTCCTGCAGGTTTCACCCAGCACCAGACCGCCTGCATTGGTGAGTATTTATTTTTTTTACCTTTATTTAACTAGGCAAGTCAGTTAAGAACAAACTCTTATTTTCAATGACGGCCTAGGAACAGTGGGTTAACTGCCTGTTCAGGGGCAGAACGACAGATTTGTACCTTGTCAGTTCAGGGATTTGAACTTGCAACCTTACGGTGAACAAGCCATGAAGAAGATACACACTTTGTTTAGGACAATTCTACTACCTAGAAAAGTTAAAGAACCCTTAGACTTAGAGCTGGTAGTTCCCCTAAGCACCTCACTTGCACCTAATTTGAACCCAAACATATTTTTTTGAATGAAAGCTCATGAATGTGTATCTTCATCTCTCGTAGACAACAATGAGTGTAATGGGCAGAACAGTGTGTGTGGCTCCAGAGCCTCCTGTGTCAACACTCCCGGCAGCTTCAACTGTGACTGTGGGAAAGGCTTTTCTCTGGACACCACTGGCCTGGAGTGTGAAGGTAAGGATCCAACACACAAGCACGCATGCTGACACACACACACACTCCCTGCCATAAGCACACACTCACACACTCCCTGCCATAAGCAGACACACACATTCCCCGCCATAAGCAGACACACACACGCTCCCCGCCATAAGCACACTCACACACACTCCCCGCTATAAGCACACATTCACACACTCCCTGCCATAAGCAGACACACACACTCCCCGCCATAAGCAGACACACACACTTCCCGCCATAAGCAGACACATACACTCCCTGCCATAAGCACACTCACACACACTCCCCGCCATAAGCACACTCACACACACTCCCCGCCATAAGCAGACACATACACTCCCTGCCATAAGCACACTCACACACACTCCCCACCATAAGCACACTCACACACACTTCCTGCCATAAGCAGACACATACACTCCCTGCCATAAGCACACTCACACACACTCCCCGCCATAAGCACACTCACACACACTCCCCGCCATAAGCAGACACATACACTCCCTGCCATAAGCACACTCACACACACTCCCCACCATAAGCACACTCACACACACTCCCTGCCATAAGCAGACACATACACTCCCTGCCATAAGCACACTCACACACACTCCCCGCTATAAGCACACATTCACACACTCCCTGCCATAAGCAGACACACACACTCCCCGCCATAAGCAGACACACACACTCCCTGCCATAAGCACACACACACTCCCCGCCATAAGCAGACACACACACTCCCCGCCATAAGCAGACACATACACTCCCTGCCATAAGCAGACACACACACTCCCCGCCATAAGCAGACACATACACTCCCTGCCATAAGCAGACACACACACTCCCCGCCATAAGCAGACACATACACTCCCTGCCATAAGCACACTCACACACACTCCCCGCCATAAGCACACTCACACACACTCCCCGCCATAAGCAGACACACACACTCCCTGCCATAAGCAGACACATACACTCCCTGCCATAAGCACACTCACACACACTCCCCGCCATAAGCACACTCACACACACTCCCCGCCATAAGCAGACACACACACTCCCCGCCATAAGCACACTCACACACACTCCCCGCCATAAGCAGACACACACACTCCCCGCCATAAGCAGACACATACACTCCCTGCCATAAGCACACTCACACACACTCCCCGCCATAAGCACACTCACACACACTCCCCGCCATAAGCAGACACACACACTCCCCGCCATAAGCACACTCACACACACTCCCTGCCATAAGCAGACACACACACTCCCCGCCATAAGCACACACACACTCCCCGCCATAAGCAGACACACACTCCCCGCCATAAGCAGACACACACACTCCCCGCCATAAGCACACACTCCCTGCCATAAGCAGATACACACACACTCCCCGCCATACTCCCTGCCATAAGCAGACACACACACTCCCTGCCATAAGCAGACACATACACTCCCCGCCATAAGCACACACACACACACTCCCCGCCATAAGCACACACACACTCCCCGCCATAAGCACACTCACACACACTCCCCGCCATAAACACACACACATACACTCCACCATCTTTTGCAAGATGTAACCCAAAATGCCTTATGGAATGTCTAACTTCCCCATGTCTGTGACCTCTCCTTCAGATGTGGATGAGTGTGGTAGTAACCATCGCTGTCAGCATGGCTGTCAGAACATGATGGGAGGTTTCCGCTGTGGCTGTCCTCAGGGCTATGTGCAACACTACCAGTGGAACCAGTGTGTGGGTGAGTGGGACAGACACACACCAGTCACAAGACCAGTCACTTACTTAAACACTTTTTGCTTCAAGGGGTGCATATGGCCACACGATATGTCACTGCCCACTATTGAGACACAGGATCTGTCCTCTGTGTGTCATAATCTCAATTCAGGACCTAACTTACCAAGTATCTGCATCGATCAACTAAATCTGATACCGTGTGCACATCATGCTTAGGTTTGTCTTTTACTCATTTTGACCCATCAATCTATCTTTCTCTCTCTCTTTCTCTCTGTAGATGAGAACGAGTGTTCGGGTGTGTCTGTGTGTGGCTCGGCCTCCTGCTACAACACCCTGGGCAGCTTTAAGTGTGTGTGTCCATCCGGTTTTGACTTTGAGCTGGGTGGGGGTGGGTGCCAGGATGTCAATGAGTGTTCCATGGGCAGTAACCCCTGCAGCTTCGGCTGCTCCAACACAGATGGGGGATATCTGTGTGGCTGTCCCGGAGGTTACTACAGGGCTGGACAGGGGTGAGTGGATGGGAGACTCAGCCGTACATTGACTGACTGACACCAGGGATTCCCCAATGGGTTGTGGCTTGTGGCTGATTCCTTATGGGTTAATGGCTCAAAACTTGGTCTTGGTTGCAACCATTGGCTTTATTCACACCACATGTTTAATCAAAAATATCTTAAAGACTTCAAAAGCTTTAGGTTGGTCACAGCACAAACATGTATTTGGAACCACTGGGAACCTCATACGACACAACACTGTATAAACAGTCACACTTATTTTCTCCACAAGAAAGAGTATCTCTCAGTGTTAAGGAATGTGAATTCTACTGTGAGTTCTACTGTGAGTCCTGACTTCTCTCTCTCTTTCTGTTCTCTCCCCAGTCATTGTATTTCAGGTCAGGGCTTCCAGGACCAGTTTAGCTCAGAGGGAGATGATGAGGACAGTCTGTCTCCAGAGGCCTGCTACGAATGTAAGATCAACGGAGACGTCGGCAAGAAGGGCCGACACAGACGTCACTCTGCTGGAGACAACGACCTCAAGGTGCTATTGCTACTCTCTTTCCTCTTCTCTTTTTCTGCTATTTTGAAGTCTCACACTCCTCAAATCTACAGGTTATAAATGTGTATGTTGTGTGTATGTTGCTATGTGCTGACCCTCTCCTCCCTCATCTCCCCAGGAGGTAAGCATGGCCAGCCTAGACACCCAGGAGTCCATCCCCATGAACCTGAGCCTGGCCTCGCTGCACAACAAGGAGCCCCTGCTGGAGCTGCTGCCGGCCCTGGAGCCCCTGGAGCACCATGTGCGCTACGTCATCACCCACGGCAACCAGGACCAGCACTTCCGCCTGCTGGAACGCCACAATGGGAAGAGCGTGCTGAGGTTGGGCAGGAAGCCACCTCCCCCTGGCTCCTACCGCCTGGAGATCGCTAGTCTGCCCCTGTTCGGGCCGCGGCGCCTCCGACAGCTGGAGGAGGAACATGACAGCGACTACCTGCTGGGAGAGATAGGAGACGCCCTGCGCATCAAGCTGCACATCCACCTGAACTGAGCTGCAAGCACTCCAACCCTCCCTAACCTCCTTCCTTCCCTGGACTAACCTTATTATGACCCCTCTGATCTTTGACCTTAACGCCAGGACCATCCAATAAATTGGGGTAGGGTGCTTTGAAAGACTGAGTCAACCAGCCCAACCACCACTTTTTAATTGTCAAGTATTTTATTTTGTTTCCCTGACTACCCACACCCCTCCTTGCCTTCCTTACTGTATCTACCCACCCCAGACCCACCCCTCCTATAGATGTAATATCTTAATTTGAGCCAGTTTTCTACAGCAGGAAAATAATTATACAGCAACAGGAAATGTGAATTATTACGTAGATTATAATTAATGGGCATTTTTGTAGGGGTTGATAATTTTTTTGTTAGGGCAAATCAAGTCTGAAATTTCAAATTGGAAATGTATATACTACAATCAAATATACTACAAGTTTGCATTTCCTGCCGTGCAGGAACATTTCCAGCAACAAAGGAGTGATCAAATTAAGATCCTACATCTGTATTCTACTTGGAGAACGAGTGGAGGAGATTACAGAAAGGTGTGCAGTGCTTGGACCACAAAACCCTGCCATTTTAGATTTTACACACAAAATGGCTGACGAGAATCGATTCATGCCTTCGAATCCATGAACCTCTGGGATGAAGTAGAAATGGAAGAAGATGCACAAAAAAAGCTGAAAATTGTTGAAATGCTAAATAATGTGCTATAAAGTGGGGAGGGGGGGGGGGTATTTTACTGTTGAGTTGAGCGTGTGTAGGACAATCTTCTTATGATGATGTGGAAAGGTAAGAACCACTGATTTGCTAAAAGAGTTATAAGGGTATGTGTTGGTGAATGGTGGTCCAAGCAGTCCCTCACCTGTCTGTAATCTCTGTGAAATCACAACACTGGGGATAGAGGTCATGCTTCGCCCTACTCGGTATTCTGTGTCATTTAATGTATTGTACTGTCAAAAAACTTCACACGAAGGACTGCAACATTTACACATGTCAGGTTTAACAGTAATGGAGAGTTGGTCATCATGCATAGTATACAACTCTAGGAGTGAATCACCATCGGTAAGCAGGGACCCTCTGGTGTGATGGCATGTGCTGCCGGCCCGCGTTCTGTTACCTCAATGCGTTTCACTCATGTCCTCCACTCACCACCATACAACGCTGTTGTAATGCTGCCTCTGGCCAGGAGAGGGCCACACTGTCCCTCAGCATGAACCATGTCCAGTGTCTCAGAGACAGAAGAGGCCGCCCCTAATCACTGGTCCAGGATCAGATATTGTTTTATCTCCCTAATGGAAGGTGGGAATCGCGGGTAGGGTACTCTGATCCTAGTTCAGTGGTTAGGGGTGATTACTATCTCAAGTCCTCTCTCCAAAAGACTGCCAGGACATTGTACTAGTGGTGCTGCAGTTTTATATCGTGCACTGAAACTGCTCTTTGAATTTAATCAGGGAGATTTTGCTTAGAAACGCAGCAAACATCCTGAGGGATTCGGCTTTAGTCAGAACTTTATTTTAAAGCTTTTCTGAGAGTTGTCATTCTGACTGGTAGTGGGAACTTATTGGATGGCTGAACCAACTGCAGCCCATAGAGAAACATAGCTGGAGACGAAACATATTGTAACAACCTCAATGGTACATAACAACGTTACCACAACAGACAGGTAACGTTTGGGATTTTTACAGAACACACAAAATGCGGGCACAAACACACAGGTGAACACCAAAACTCACTGAAAACAAGCATCCATCAGCTCACAATTATTTTTTATCCGAGAAAAAGGTGCTAAATAATTCCGTCTCTTACATGATGTACAAAAAAAATCAGTCTTGAATCTTGATTGCAAAAACTGTCATTACTAGGTTTTATGTTTCATGTTTGTCTGTCTTTTGTAATGTCTTAATGCTGAAAACCAATATTATCGAACTTGCTTCTTGAAAATGTAATTGTATATTTTTAAGTGAAATGTAGATGTTTTTTATGTTGTTTTTAAAAGCGTCAAGGCTGCCCAAGATTGAATGCCTTAAAGTGCTGGTGGCTTTGTTTGCACAGAAAAGAAAAGATCAAATCAAATCCTAGAGTGGCATCCATTTTGTGATCATGCAGTAGATTAGAACACTGTACCTATCATTGTCCTTCTCAGCTCATACTGTAGTCTCTGAGCTCATAATGCTGTCGGTTAGTGGGTGCGGATTGCCAGTAGCCTGATCCCAGATCAGTTTGTGCAACAACCATAGCACAAACAGATCTGGGACATGGTTGGATTGAGTGTCAGAGACCAAAACACACTACTATAGTAGCCCACTCCCACTCTACAGTTTGTCTCTCTATCGTGATGTTGACACTGTAACAAGCCTATGGGATCAATGCAAAAACATGGCCATCTATCGCTCACTCTGGCAGTGAGTGTCCCTAGCCCTGTTTATACCTGCCGCTAGCATACATCCTTAGTCCCGATCTCATTCTGATCTCGTCCCATTCTTGTTCTGATCCCTTGCCGATCTTGCTCGTTTACACTTATAAGATCTGATTAAAATCAGTTCACAACGAGTCTTTTGAATCACCTACACCTGTCTAAAATGTGGGCACAATCAGAATGAGGACAAGATCGGAACAAAGGACGCATGTTAGAACCAGATATAAATGTGGCTTCTGTCTAGTAACCTATTTCTGATGATCGACTATGATTTTGCTCTCTGAACATCCAAGGTTACTGCACTGTTCCCACAGCCTGGGCTATATTTATGCATAACCATTTTTCGAACATGGGAACATTGTATACTTTATCTTTTTTTTGTCTGTCCGTTATTTTATTTGCCAATACATGTTAAGAAAATAATGTGCGTGTGCGTACTGTATCTCAGCTTCAGTGTCAAACTTGAACTTCACTGGTATCGCTCAATCAGTCAGTTCTGATTTGAATTTGAGGGAAACAAGAACTTGAATGTCATTTCTTTAGAGGTGCACAGGAGGGTGTAGAGAACACAGACAGACTCAACACCTGGAGCTCTCTCTGAAACCAGCTGATGGTTTCCATGACAATCATTGAGCCATACCATACCTCTAACTGGGGCAAAACTGAACATCCCTGACAAACTAGTCTTTTCTCATTTTCCAAACTCTTATTTTATGCTGGAACGAATCTAACATTAATTGGGTGTACACATGTGCGATCTGTCAAATCTGAGTGATTCTCATCATTTTGTAAACTTTTGTCAGTGACATTTAATGGCAATAAAAGTATTGTGGGTTATATTTTTAAAGGATTGTCTTGGAGTTTCATTTTCCAGCTCGATGAATGTCCCCTTAGCGCTTTGTTAAGGTGATTAAAGTGAGTTAATGTGCTGATATGTTTTATTGATTTTACAGGAAGAGTTATCGGTAACTGCCAAAATAAAGGGAACACCAACAAAGTGTCTTAATAGGGCGTTGAGCCACCACAAGCTGCCAAAACTGCTTCAATGCACCTTGGCATAGATTCTACAAGTGTCTGGAACTCTACTGGAAGGATGCGACACCATTTTTCCACAAGAAATTCCATAATTTGGTGTTTTGTTGATGGTGGTGGAAAACACTGTCTCGCTCACCGTTCCTGAATCTCCCTTAAGTGTTCAATTGGGTTGAGATCTGGTGACACACACACACATACTTTAAACCCCCTATGCTCCTTTGAGATCCCTCTTTCAGTCACTGAGATCTCTTCTTCTAGCCATGGTAGCCAAAATAATGGGGCATTTTTAATAACTGGGCATTTTTATACATGACCCTAAGTATGATGGGATGTTAATTGCTTAATTAACTCAGGAATCACACCTGTGTGGAAGCACCTTCTTTCAATATACCTTGTATCCCTCATTTACTCAAGTGTTTCGTTTATTTTGTCAATTACCCGTATCTACCCATTCCAACCATTCACCCCACACAGGAAATTGAAGAACCCCATTTTATTTCACAGAATGAAACTTTGCATAGCAAAAACAAAGCAGTTAGGAAATATATACTTACAAATCTTGAAAACGCAAGCAAAGCTGCCTGCTCTGACTCCCCTCGTCCCAAGACCTGGCTACCTCAAGAATCACAGTCCAACGATAAGATTGAGAGAGCTACAAACCACAGAAAACACTAGCAAAAGGAGACTCCAAACTTGAGTCGGAATACAAAAATAAAGTATTTCTGGTCTTTCTAAAAGTCGCAGTTGTAGAGTTCATTTTCACCAAGCTTGGCAGGGTGGCTAAAGCAAACAGGTCAACCAAAGAATATGTAGATATAGATTGTAAATATATGGCTTTGTTTCAGTTATACAGACACAAAACACACTAATAATATTTCTATGAAGACAAATCACCTGTTTGGTTTCTTAAAGAGGTGACTGCATCTGTAAACACAGTTGAAATATAATAATAATCTGTCAGAGAATAATATTGGTTAAAAAGGTCGTAACTGCTGAATATACTGTAACAAATCATCAACTGGAGGTGCAGAAACAGGTGAGATGTAAATACTACGAGATACTATTATGTCTAGGTTTATTCTGTAGTTAAGAGATCTTGTTTGTAATCCCAGATCCCAGGATGTTTGAAATGGCTTGGTAGCTCTCCCCTGCATTTTAGCCAGTCTACAGGGACTACAGCAGGGGGAGATGCAGCAGAGGATTTTAAGGCAGCAGTGCAGTATAACCCCTTTCTACCTCTTGGTCTGAGTTTCAAGGAGGCTGCTCTTGAGGGTTCTGATCTCGGTCTGGGTCTTGAGGGTTCTGGTCTGGGTCTTGAGGGTACTGATCTCTGTTTGGGTATTGAGGGTTCTGATCTCGGTCTGGGTCTTGAGGGTTCTGAACTCTGTTTGGGTCTTGAGGGTTCTGATCTCGGTCTGGGTCTTGAGGGTTCTGAACTCTGTCTCGGTATTGAGGGTTCTGATCTCGGTCTGGGTATTGAGGGTTCTGATCTCTGTTTTGGTATTGAGGGTTTTGATCTCGGTCTGGGTCTTGAGGGTTCTGGTCTGGGTCTTGAGGGTTCTGAACTCGGTCTGGGTCTTGAGGGTTCTGAACTCAGAGTGGGTCTTGAGGGTTCTGATCTCGGTCTGGGTCTTGAGGGTTCTGAACTCTGTCTGCGTATTGAGGGTTCTGAACTCGGTGTGGGTCTTGATGGTTCTGATCCCAGTATGGGTCTTGAGGGTTCTGAACTCTGTCTGCGTATTGAGGGTTCTGAACTCGGTGTGGGTCTTGAGGGTTCTGATTTCGGTCTGGGTCTTGAGGGTTCTGAACTCTGTCTGGGTATTGAGGGTTCTGAACTCGGTGTGGGTCTTGAGGGTTCTGATCTCGGTCTGGGTCTTGAGGGTTCTGATCTCGGTTTGGGTTATGAGGGTTCTGATCTCGGTCTGGGTCATGAGGCTTCTGATCTCGGTCTGGGTCTTGAGGGTTCTGATCTCAGTCTGGGTGTTGAGTGTTCTGATCTCGAGGTGGGTCTTGAGGGTTCTGATCTCGGTCTGGGTCTTGAGGGTTCTGATCTCGGTCTGGGTCTTGAGGGTTCTGATCTTTGTCTGGGTCTTGAGAGCTCCAGTCTGACTACTTGTATGTTTCTACAGCAGGGCCAGTCAAACTGCCCCCTTTAAACCCTACCAGGGTCGTTTTCATTAGGGAACACCGTAGCAAAACGTTGTGCAACAGAAAAAACAAAAACAAGCCTTCCTTATTGGACAAGTTCTGGTAGTCCCTCTCTGTTTCAGTCCGTTTGGTGCCTAATGAACACGACCCAGGTCTAGACCAGGGTGTAGTCAAACTGCCCCCTCTCTGCACCCTCTTTGTGTTCGGTCCAGGAGGAGGATGGCATGCGGCTGTAGGGGTCCAGCAGGATGCGGAAGCAGCGCACCAGCAGGAAGACAAGGAAGAGCATGAGGAGCCCCACGAAGGCAAAGGCCGTCCTCTGCTCTGCGTCACCCCCCACCAGAGGAGGACTGCTGGGGGCCCCAGGGAGGGAGGGCCCAGGGGACAGCAGCAGCTCATAGTCCAGAGTGGGGACATCATTCATCCTCCAAGGGGTCCGGCGCGAGAAATGGCACACAAAATGGATGGTGGGGGTAGTGGGCCACAAGGGTACGGAGGGACGGATGGACAGTGATATGTTCTATTCAGCCTTTGTTATCCAGGTTAGTCTTTTTTTGATGAAGTGTCGTCTTCAAGAGAGATTTGATCTTGATCCCTTCTGACAGGGTGATAGACAGACAGTATGATCAGTACCAGTACCTCTTCCGCTCACAGTGACCGACCCATAGGCAGTAGTAGATGACTGCAGAACATGTGTTTATCAGAGCCCTGTCGTATCCACTCTCTCACACAGACATCCACCTTGACAGACCGGACATGACTCAGGCACCTGCCAGTGTGGATAAACACAGCAGTACAGCACAGGGCAACAGCGTACTGTACTAGTAGTACTACCCAGGTTCCTCAATGGGAGCTAATTGTGTACAGATGCGATATACCCAGGTGTTGTCTGTAGTGGATGCTAATCACAGCCAGGCGAGACGTAGATGTGTAAAACCGCCAGGTGTTGTCTGTAGTGGATGCTAATCACAGCCAGGCGAGACGTAGATGTGTAAAAGAGCTGACAGCATGACAGCAGCATGCGCCTGTGTGTGTGTGTATATATTTGCGTAAACAATATGAGAGGCTAAAAGGCTAATCAGATCAGAGGGGGGGGGATCAGTGGATCAATGATGCTGAATGTGAAAGCAACGCACAGCATTAGATGCTAAGTACCGGTAAGCCTTTTCTCCAGGGAAGGGGCAGTTAGTGGGTTTGAAAAGCAGAGCTCTGTCTATAGCCCAGTGTGGGTCTAACAAGTAAACACTCTCACCCTGCGGTCTCCCTATATAGTGTGTACTTTTAGGATTAAATACGTGGTGAAAGATGTCCGTCTGTCTGTGAATGGGTTTGAACAGTCACTGATGATAACAGTCAAAGGCCCTGAGTCCTCGGTAGGGTATTACTGTTTTGGAGAAAAGGATCCTCTGGGAGAAGAGTTGGTTTCCTCTGGTGTCCTAAGCCAAGTATTAATCCAGGTCTGTAACCCAAGACTAACAGCTTCTCCTCCACGCGACTTCACTGCTTCCTCCCCTTAAAACACAACCTGGAAGCACAAGAAACACAGTCAACATTCCCAATATGATCACTCTGACTAACATCAATATAATGTTGTATGCATTATTTATATGCGTTATGGGACTTATAATGATTAGGTTGAAGGTTGACGCTCACAACCATGAGCCTTAATAGACCATAGCCAGAACAGAGAACTTTAAAACCCTGCAAACTCCACTAAATACTCAGTTCACATGCGCCGAATACAACAGGTGTTACTTATGAGCCCCTAACCAACAGTGCAGTTTTAAAAAATACAGTCATTAAAGAGCAGCAGTAAATAATAATACATACAGGGGGGTGCAGGTACAGAGTCAATGTACATGTAGAGTTCATTAAAGAGCAGCAGTAAATAATAATACATACAGGGGGGTGCAGGTACAGAGTCAATGTGTGGGGGCACCGGTTAGTTGAAGTAGTATGTACATATAGGTAGAGTTCATTAAAGTGACTATGCATAGAGGACAACAGAGAGTGGCAGTGGTGTGGAGAGGGGAGTGGGGAGGCAATGCGAATAGTCTGGGTAGCCATTTGATTAGATGTTCAGGAGTCTTATGGCTTGGAGGTAGAGGTTGTTTAGAAGCCTCTTGGACCTAGACTTGGTGCTCCGGTCCGCTTGCCGTGTGGTAGCAGAGAGAACAGTCTATGACTAGGGTGCCTGGAGTCTTTGACATTTTTTAGGGCCTTCCTCTGACTCCGCCTAGTATAGAGGTCCTGCATGGCATGAAGCTTGGCCCCAGTGATGTACTAGGCCGTTCACACTACCCTAAGTAGTGCGTTGCGGTCGGAGGCCGAGCAGTTGCCATACCAGGCAGTGATGCAACCAGTCAGGATGCTCTCAATGGTGCAGCTGTAGAACCTTTTGAGGATCTGAGGACCCATGCCAAATATTTTTTTTCTCCTAAGGGAGAATAGGTTTTGTCGTGCCCGCTTCACGACCCTCATGGTGTGCTTGGGCCATGTTAGTTTGTTGGTGGTCTCTGACCGCCTCCCTATAGGCTGTCTCGTTGTTGTCGGTGATCAGGCCTACCACTGTTGTGTCATCGGCAAATTTAATGGTGGTGTTGGAGTCGTGCCTGGCTGTGCAGTCATGAGTGTTAGACTCAGGTGAATAAATAACAATAACATTCTGACATTTCCCAGCTGCTGTAGTGAGTATTACACTGACATTCTGCTTTATCACCTTCATTTACTGGATGATTATAGCAGCATTAGAAGAGCATTAGCTGTAATGAATACATTATTGCTTATCAACAATGATGGGTGGTTCCACCAATCCGGTACCATTTGCGAAGTGTAACTTGGTATAATTCTTTTTTTTTTTTTTACATTCTGTCATAAAGAGCAGATGTTCAACTTCAAACACGTTTTCCCATCTCAAAAGGTTAAATAAATGTTAAAAAAGACTATAGTAAGTGCCAAACAAAGTAACAGGGTTGACGGTTTCATCTTAAATCAACCATAAATCTCCTCGTGACAGGGAGAATGGAAGCATGTTGTGTGTAACGAGGCGTGGAAATTGACTGCAAAAATATATATATAAAAATGTAAAAAAGGCTAAAACAGTTCTATCCTGACTATCTATGGGTTGACATGTTATGCTAGATGCACTCAGTTTTCCACCACAAAACACCAGAAAATGGCCACAAAGATTTGACTATTAAATGTTCAATGTTTCATTTCAAAAATATATTTTATAGGGAATAGTTTCACCACATTAAAACATAACAGGGTTGACCTTAAGATGAGGGACAGATATAAATGAATCACTATTCACATTAAATTCATTCTAATCTTCAGAAATTACTTTTCAAAGCAACAAAATAACTAGGGCTTTATAATAATTGTGAAACTTGGAGAAATGTTGGGATTATTCCTATTAGTGACACAGGGTTGACGTAGGGACATGTTAAAATGCTGCATATTGGCATGTTACCGTGTGGTCTATATTACATTTAATATAACAGGCTTTTAAAATTCAGTATTGGTGCACAATTTCGACTTTAAATATCAAAAGGCAGTCTTTTTGTGGAACAACCCTGATAATGCAAATTCATTCATCAGTGCATTGTTTCAGCAGCTCATTTGCTCATTGAAAGAAAAATGTGCAATCAAATGGCTTCTCATTAATTATATAAATCTCCCTGTCGACCGGAACGGGTTTCAAATCAAGAGGGCGTGAGAGTGAGAGCAAGAAAGAGAGAGAGACAGAGAGAAAAATAGGGGAGATGGATGGACAAAGAAAAAGCACCTGCAGTGAATGAGCATAAGTATGGAGAATCAAGTAGAGGGTTGGACAGAACCAGGTTGGAGTACAGTTATAGCATCCTCTACCTCTCCTCTAGCTAGCCGACCTTGGCCATGATTCACACACAACGCTGACACATTACTGTATCTAGAAAGAAGTATTTAACATTGTACAGTCGTGGCCAAAAGTTTTGAGAATGACACAAATATGAATTTCCACAAATTAATTGCTACTTCAGTGTCTTTAGATATTTTTGTCAGGATGTTACTATGGAATACTGAAGTATAATTACAAGAATTTCATAAGTGTCAAAGGCTTTTATTGACAATTACAGGAAGTTGATGCAAAGAGTCAATATTTGAAGTGTTGACCCTTCTTTTTCAAGACCTCTGCAATCTGCCCTGGCATGCTGTCAATTAACTTCTGGGCCACATCCTGACTGATGGCAGCCCATTCTTGCATAATCAATGCTTGGAGTTTGTCAGAATTTGTGGGTTTTTGTTTGTCCACCCACCTCTTGAGTGTTGACCACAAGTTCTCAATGGGATTAAGGTCTGGGGAGTTTCCTGGCCATGGACCCAAAATATCGATGTTTTGTTCCCCGAGCCAGTTATCACTTTTGCCTTATGGAAAGGTGCTCCATCATGTTGGAAAAGGCATTGTTCGTCACCAAACTGTTCCTGGATGGTTGGGAGAAATTGCTATCGGAGGATGTCTTGGTACCATTTTTTAAAATGTATTATTATTTATTACAAAAACACAAAGAAGGAGTAACATTAAAGTATTCGAACATGAAGGACAAACAATACAGCATCAAGACACTATCAAACATGTATCAGTCTTTCCGCAACAGAGCCATCCTTAAGCCATCCTTATGTGTGAGGGTGATTCTGATATAAAATATCTGTCATAGTTTCCTTTCTCATGATCACAATCTTGTGAAACCCGAACCGTCCAAGATCCCCCCGCAGTTCCCCAATAGCTGTCCCTCAACCATTCGAGACCCCTCCCACAGTCCCCCCCCTCCAGAAGAAAAAATAGTTTAAATACAATTAACTCCATTCCCCACCCCCAATAATCCCCCAATGCACCAACAACCAAGGGAACTAAAGAGAAAAAAGGAAAAGACAGAAGAAAACAGCAAACAACAATGCAAAAAATGTGTAACTTGCCTCCTGGGTGGTGCAGTGTTGTAGTGCTGGCTGTGCCACCAGAGACTCTGGGTTCGCGCCCAGGCTCTGTTGCATCTGCCCGTGACCGGGAGGTCTGTGGGGCGATGCACAATTGGCCTAGCGTCGTCCGGGTTAGGGAAGGTCTGGCCGGTAGGGATATCCTTGTCTCATCACGCACCAGCGACTCCTGTGGTGGGCCGGTCGCAGTGTGCGCTAACCAGGTCGCCAGGTGCACAGTGTTTCCTCTGACACATTGGTGCGGATGGCTTCCGGGTTGGATGTGCACTGTGTTAAGCAGCAGTGCGGTTTGGTTGGGTTGTGTTTTGGAGGACGCGTGGCTTTCGACCTTCGTCTCTCCCGAGCCCGTACGGGAGTTGTAGCGATGAGACAAGATAGTAACTACTAACAATTGGATACCATGAAAATGGGGTAAAAATGTTTTTAAAAAACACACAAAAATGTGTAACTAAATAATACATTTAAAACAAAGGACATCAAGGACAACTGAAATCATAACAGCAATGCCTACTGTATATGTTTGTGTGCATGTCTGGCACTATTACATGTATGTGTGTGTTGTTGTATGTGTTTATTTGAATGAGAGTGTGTGTATAGGCATCTGCCTCAGGCAAACCAGCATTAGTTGTAAAAAGACTGCCACTTAGTGTCATTCAAATGTACTTTTATTATGTTTTATTTTGACTTTTTTTCCCTTTATCTTTTGACCATCATTCTCTCTCTCACACAGCAACTCCACTCCCACTTGTCTCCAATTCCACATACCAACCCTCAGCTTCCCTCAGCCCATCCCATCTATCTCTGCTGGCCACCCACTTTGTGTTTCTACGCAACACATATCTTTCAACTATGCTATGATGTTTAATGTACAATTTCAATCTATCTAATCGAATAGAATCTACAGATTGCATGTTGAAGATAAATACTTTTACTAAGAGTATTAGTATATTAGTAATTGACTGACCCGGTCTCTCCATATCTCCTAACAGTACTATTTCTAGGGTCAATTTTAGATCAATGCTATGCATTTTCAGCCATTCCTGAATCTGAGACCAGAAACAGGCTACCTGAGGGCAATACCAAAATAAATGGTCTATTGATTCTTTATCCTCACAACAAAATCTGCAGAGCTTCGATGATTTTATGCCCCAAATATTCAACATTTTGTTGGTGGCAAGAATTCTATATAATAATTTTAGCTGAAAAGCACAAAGTCTTGAATCTGGTGTTGTTTTATATATCAAATCATACACGCTGTACCATGGAATCAATACATCAAAAATCTCTTCCCAACTATTTTGCAATCTGTATGGCACAGTTGTGAACATCCTGGTCCTCAAATGAAACTGATATACTTTCCTATTTATGTTATTTTTATTCCTCCGCCAGTTTTGATCCTTGATATTGAACAGACAGACCAGTTCCCTACCTCCTCCCGCTGCCACCTGCCTCCTCCAGTTTTGATCCTTGATATTGAACAGACAGACCAGTTCCCTACCTCCTCCCGCTGCCACCTGCCTCCTCCAGTTTTGATCCTTTATATTGGGCAGACAGACCAGTTCCCTACCTCCTCCCGCTGCCACCTGCCTCCTCCAGTTTTGATCCTTTATATTGGGCAGACAGACCAGTTCCCTACCTCCTCCCGCTGCCACCTGCCTCCTGGACAGACAGACCAGTTTTGATCCTTTATATTGGGCAGACAGACCAGTTCCCTACCTCCTCCCGCTGCCACCTGCCTCCTCCAGTTTTGATCCTTTATATTGGGCAGACAGACCAGTTCCCTACCTCCTGGGCAGACAGACCAGCTGCCATCTGCCTCCTCCAGTTTTGATCCTTTATATTGGACAGACAGACCAGTTCCCTACCTCCTCCCGCTGCCACCTGCCTCCTCCAGTTTTGATCCTTTATATTGGGCAGACAGACCAGTTCCCTACCTCCTCCCGCTGCCACCTGCCTCCTCCAGTTTTGATCCTTTATATTGGGCAGACAGACCAGTTCCCTGCCACCTCCTCCCAGTTTTGATCCTTTATATTGGGCAGACAGACCAGCCACCTGCCTCCTCCAGTTTTGATCCTTTATATTGAACAGACAGACCAGTTCCCTACCTCCTCCCACTGCCACCTGCCTCCTCCAGTTTTGATCCTTTATATTGGACAGACAGACCAGTTCCCTACCTCCTCCCGCTGCCACCTGCCTCCTCCAGTTTTGATCCTTTATATTGGGCAGACAGACCAGTTCCCCTACCTCCTCCAGTTTTGATCCCCACAGTTGCCACCTGCCTCCTCCAGTTTTGATCCTTTATATTGGACAGACAGACCAGTTCCCTACCTCCTCCCGCTGCCACCTGCCTCCTCCAGTTTTGATCCTTTATATTGGACAGACAGACCAGTTCCCTACCTCCCCTGCCACCTGCCTCCTCCAGTTTTGTTCCTTTATATTACCATCTGCCTCTTCCAGTTTTGATCCTTTATATTGGACAGACAGACCAGTTCCCTACCTCCTCCCGCTGCCATCTGCCTCCTCCAGTTTTGATCCTTTATATTGGGCAGACAGACCAGTTCCCTGCCACCTCCTCCCGCTGCCACCTGCCTCCTCCAGTTTTGATCCTTTATATTGGACAGACGTTCCCACCCTCCTGCCACCTGCCTCCTCCAGTTTTGATCCTTTATATTGGGCAGACAGACCAGTTCCCTACCTCCTCCCTGCCATCTGCCTCCTCCAGTTTTGACCTGCCTCCTCTGCCTCCTCCAGTTTTGATCCTTTATATTGGGCAGACAGACCAGTTCCCTACCTCCTCCCGCTGCCCTGCCTCCTCCAGTTTTGATCCTTTATATTGGGCAGACAGACCAGCCATCTGCCTCCTCCAGTTTTGATCCTTTATATTGGACAGACAGACCAGTTCCCTACCTCCTCCCGCTACCATCTGCCTCTTCCAGTTTTGATCCTTTATATTGGACAGACAGACCAGTTCCCTACCTCCTCCCGCTGCCATCTGCCTCCTCCAGTTTTGATCCTTTATATTGAACAGACAGACCAGTTCCCTACCTCCTCCCGCTGCCACCTGCCTCCTCCAGTTTTGATCCTTGATATTGGACAGACAGACCAGTTCCCTACCTCCTCCCGCTGCCACCCGCCGCCTCCATTTTTGGGGCAATGCTGTAATCAATTGGTTGTACTCTTGGATTGAGCAGACCTTCCCGTACAATTCTGATAACTCCATGAAGGACATAACACTACCATTACAATTTACAATATAATTTAAGAACAAAATACCCATTTCAAACATCTTTCCCATAAATACAGGTATTTTATCAACCAGCACAATTGAGTTCAGCCATAATATTTGTGGTAATATTTGTTATATCTTTCCAGGGGGATGAAATTGAAATTGTAGCCAGCTCTGCAATGCTTGTTTGAAAAAGACAGATACTTTGAAAAAATAATCATTTTCAATTATTTGAAAATGAGACATGGCAATCTGCACAAAGGCAAAAAGGCCATTTTTAAACAATGGATGAGCTTTTCTTAGTAATCTACTTGAGAACCATGTAGGGTTCGAATAAAACTTTTGAATGAGTGAAGCTTTTAGAGAGAGGTTTAGTGCTTTTATATTTAATAATCTCAACCCACCCAAATCATATTCATTATATAGACAGGCTCGTTTTATTTTGTCTGGTTTAGCGTCCTAGATAAAGCTAAATATTTTTTGCTCATATGATTTGAAAAACGAATCATCAGGCAGCGCCATAAGTAAGTGAGTAAACTGAGATATGACTAAGGAGTTAATCAGGGCAATTTTTCCATAAATAGACAGGTATTTACCTCTCCATGGTTGCAGGATCTTGTCTATTTTTCCAAGTTTTCTTTTGAAATTCATTGTGGAAGTCGGTCCCTCTCCTTGTTCGGGCAGCGTTCGGCGGTCGACGTCACCGGTCTTCTAGCCATCGTTGATCCACCTTTCATTTTCCATTTGTTTTGTCTTGTTTTCCCACACACCTGCTATTCGTTCTTCATTACATGTCGTGAATTTAACCCTCTGTTCCCCCCCATGTCTGTGTGTGTAATTGTTTATTGTCAGGTTGGCACTCTTCCGGCTGGAAGTAAAGCCACAGTAAAGTGCTTTGTCCACTCATCTCTGCTCTCCTGTGCCTGACTTCCAATGCACCAGCTACACCCACACCTTGACAGTGGAGAGCTTATTTATATATTTTATGATATGAATACAGAGTATGTCTACTTCACCATCAGCCCATTTTATAGGTAAGCTGCAGGGTAATGTAAAAGTTTTATTTTTTAAGGATCCAATACGTAATATTGTACACTTATCATAATTAGGGTTTAGTCCAGAGAGTACAGAAATGTTATCTAGATCTTCAATGAGACATTGCAGGGATCTAGCTTTCGGACTTAACATAAATCTTGAGTCATCGGCATACATGACACCTTTGTTTTTAAGCCTTGGATTTCTAATCCTCTAATGTTGTTATTGGATCTGATTTTAATAGCTAGCATTTCGATGGCCATAATGAATAGATACGGTGACAGCAGACACCCTTGTTTAACTCCTCTTGACAATTCAAAACTCTCTGAGAAGTAGCCGTTATTTACTATTTTACACCTGGGGTTGCTATACATTATTTTTACCCATTTTATAAGAGAATACCGAAATTTAAAAAAATCCAGTCTTACTTTATCAAATGCCTTTTCAAAATCCGCTATAAATACCATTCCTGGCTTCTTATTAGCTTCATGATGTTCTATTATTTAGTAGTTGTCATATATTATCTCCAATGTATCGTCCATGTAAAAAACCTGTCTGATCAGGATGAACAATATCTGGTAAAAACCCTTTTAATTCAGAGTGCTATGCATTTTGCTAGTATTTTTGCATCACAACATTAAAGTGTAAGGGGCCTCCTTTTGATAAACTGGGTCTTTATATTTCCCATCTGGGTCTTGTTTTAATAATAGAGAAATCAGACCTTCCTGCTGAGTACCTGAGAGATGGTACCATTCTTTATTCATGGCTGTGTTCTTAGGCAAAATTGTGAGTGAGCCCACTCCCTTGGCTGAGAAGCAACCCCACACAAGAATGGTCTCAGGATGCTTTACTGTTGGCATGACACAGGACTGATGGTAGCGCTCACCTTGTCTTCTCCAGACAAGCTTTTTTCCAGATGCCCCAAACAATAGGAAAGGGGATTCATCAGAGAAAATTACTTTACCCCAGTCCTCAGCAGTCCAATCCCTGTACCTTTTTGCAGAATATTCGTCTGTCCATTATGTTTTTCCTGGAGAGAAGTGGCTTCTTTGCTGCCCTTCTTGACACCAGGCCATCCTCCAAAAGTCTTCTCCTCACTGTGCGTGCAGATGCACTCACACCTGCCTGCTGCCATTCCTGAGCTAGCTTTGTACTGGTGGTGCCCCGATCCCACAGCTAAATCAACTTTAGGAGACAGTCCAGGTGCTTGCTGGACTTTCTTGGGTGCCCTGAAGCCTTCATCACAACAGTTGAACCGCTCTCCTTGAAGTTCTTGATGATCCGATAAATGGTTGATTTAGGTGCAATCTTACTGGCAGCAATATCCTTGCCTGTGAAGCCCTTTTTGTGCAAAGCAATGATGACGGCACGTGATTGACAGAGGAAGAACAATGATTCCAAGCACCAGCCTCCTTTTGAAGCTTCCAGTCTGTTATTCGAACTCAGTCAGCATGACAAAGTGATCTCCAGCCTTGTCCTCGTCAACCCTCACACCTGTGTTAACGAGAGAATCACTGACATGATATCCGCTGGTCCTTTTGTGGCAGTGCTGAAATGCAGTGGAAATGTTTTATGGGGATTCAGTTCATTTGCATGGCAAAAATGGACTTTGCTATGAATTGCAATTCATCTGATCACTCTTCATAACATTCTGGAGTATATGCAAATTGCCACCATACAAACTGAGGCAGCAGACTTTGAAAATTAATATTTGTGTCATTCTCAAAACTTTTGGCAAAAACTGTACATTGTCATCCCTGCTAATACTATTGTCTACCTCGTAGACTTGCTCTCTCTTCCTCCCTCTCTCTCTCCATCACTCTCCTCTCATCCTCAATCACCAGCTCCCCAGTGGTCTCCACTTCTGACACACAGCTCCCTACAGACTGACTGGCTGGCTGCCCAGCTGTAAGGACTGGCTACATGTATGATTACACACAGCACTATGGTCTTTCATTAAAGTACTACATCTGAGAGCTTGAGTGAAGGAACTTTAATATAAAGTGAGAATGGGCAAAGTGTGTGTGCACCACATCAACCAGAGACAGATGGCAGCACCACACCACACACAACTATTACATCACAAAACAGTACAGGCATGCAGACTATCCTGACTAGCTGAGTGTCTGATGCTACAGAGTCATACATGTCCCTCAGCATGGGGGTTCATTTCTACCCCCAAGACCCTGAACAGCTTCTACCCCCAAGACCCTGAACAGCTTCTTCCCCCAAGACCCTGAACAGCTTCTTCCCCCAAGACCCTGAACAGCTTCTTCCCCCAAGACCCTGAACAGCTTCTTCCCCCAAGACCCTGAACAGCTTCTACCCCCAAGACCCTGAACAGCTTCTTCCCCCAAGACCCTGAACAGCTTCTACCCCCAAGACCCTGAACAGCTTCTACCCCCAAGACCCTGAACAGCTTCTACCCCCAAGCCATAAATAGTTAACCAAATAGCTACCCGGAAAATCTGCATTGACCCCTTTTGAACTCTTTTGACTCATCACATATGCTGCTGCTACTGCTTATGATCTATCCTGTTGCGTAGTCACTTTATCGCTATCTATATGTACAAATCTACCTCAATTACCTCGTACCCCTGCACATCAACTCAATACTGGTACCCTGTGTATACAGCCAAGTTATCATTACTCATTGTATATTTATTCCTTGTGTCATCATTTTTATATTATTTAAAAAAGTGTCCCCTCTGCATTGTTGGGAAGGGCCCATAGGAAAGCATTTCACTGTTAGTCTACACCTGTTGTATACAAAGCATGTGACAAATAACATTTATTTTGATTTGTATGTTCGTTCCAGTGTGAACCGTAATGTGAGAGAGCTCATGTGACAAATATGAAAATATCCATTAGATATGTTGAAAGAGGGGAGATCTAAAGATGCAACAACTAGCATAATATGACTAGGATTGTGCCTTTGTGTCACGTGTGCTCCCTCTCCAGCCTCTAGGTCACCAGGCTGCTCGTTATGGTGCACAACTGTCACCATCTTTACGAGCACCTGCGTGTCGTCTGTCTCACCTGTACTCCATCACCTCCTTGATTACCTTCCCTATATATGTCACTCCCTTTGGTTCCTTCACTATATATGTCACTCCCTTTGGTTCCTTCCCTATATATGTCACTCCTTTTGGTTCCTTCCCTATATGTCACTCCCTTTGGTTCCTTTCCTATATATGTTTCTCCCTTTGGTTCCTTCCCCATGTGTCATTGTTTCTGTTTCAGTTTCATGTCTGTGCATTGTTTCTTTTTTTGTATTATGTTTTGTTTATTGATTAAATCACTCACTTCCTGAACTTGCATCCTGACTGTCAGCGCACATCGTTACAGAATGACGCCTTACCAAAGGGAAGCATCAGGGAGTGTTTATTTGTATTATTTGGTTAGGTGGGAATGAAGTTGGGCCTGGGAGCCACTACAGGCTCTCATGCCTCAGCCGGCTCATCGGGTTTTCATGCCTTCCCCCCGGATCGTCAGGCTCCCCTGCTTCCACTGGCTCGTCAGGCTCTCCATGCCTCAACCGGATCGTCAAGGCTCCCCTGCTTCCACTGGCTCGTCAGGCTCTCATGCCTCAACCGGATCGTCAGGCTCCCCTGCTTCCACTGGCTCGTCAGGCTCTCATGCCTCAACCGGATCGTCAGGCTCCCCTGCTTCCACTGGCTCGTCAGGCTCTCATGCCTCAACCGGATCGTCAGGCTCCCCTGCTTCCACTGGCTCGTCAGGCTCTCATGCCTCAACCGGATCGTCAGGCTCCCCTGCTCCCACTGGCTCGCCAGGCTCTCATGCCTCAACCGGATCGTCAGGCTCCCCTGCTTCCACTGGCTCGTCAGGCTCTCATGCCTCAACCGGATCGCCAGGCTCCACTACCTCAGCCGGCAACAGGTTGCCGCGCATCAGCGGGGGTGACCGGTCCGCTCTTGATCCCCGGTATGGTCCCTTGGCTGGAGCCGTACGCGCTGAGGAGGGGGTACCATCAGTTATGCTCTCTCTCCGGCGCCATGCTCCTGCGTCTCAACCGGAGTGACGGGTTTCCTGCGCCTCTGCAGAGGTGACCGGTCCGCTCCTGTTCTCCGGATCGTCATTTTGGTCGGCGTCCTGCGGCTGAAGCTGCGCGTCAGGGAGGGGATTCTGTCATGTGTGCTCCCTCTCCGGCCTCTAGGTCATCAGACTGCTCGTTATGGTGCACACCCGTCACCATCGTTATGCGCACCTGCGCGTCGTCAGACTCACCTGGACTCCATCACTTCATTGGTTACCTGCCCTATATATGTCACTCCCTTTGGTTCCTTCCCTATATATGTCACTCCCTTTGGTTCCTTCCCTATATATGTCACTCCCTTTGGTTCCTTCCCTATATATGTCACTCCCTTTGGTTCCTTCCCTATATATGTCACTCCCTCTGGTTCCTTCCCTATATATGTCACTTCCTCTGGTTCCTTCCCTATATATGTCACTCCCTTTGGTTCATTCCCTATATATGTCACTCCCTCTGGTTCCTTCCCTATATATGTCACTCCCTCTGGTTCCTTCCCTATATATGTCACTCCCTTTGGTTCCTTCCCTATATATGTCACTCCCTCTGGTTCCTTCCCTATATATGTCACTCCCTCTGGTTCCTTCCCTATATATGTCACTCCCTCTGGTTCCTTCCCTATATATGTCACTCCCTTTGGTTCCTTCCCTATATGTCACTCCCTTTGGTTCCTTCCCTATATATGTCACTCCCTTTGGTTCCTTCCCTATATGTCACTCCCTTTGGTTCCTTCCCTATATATGTCACTCCCTTTGGTTCCTTCCCTATATATGTCACTCCCTTTGGTTCCTTCCCTATATATGTCACTCCCTTTGGTTCCTTCCCTATATATGTCACTCCCTTTGGTTCCTTCCCTATATATGTCACTCCCTTTGGTTCCTTCCCTATATATGTCACTCCCTTTGGTTCCTCCCCTATATATGTCACTCCCTTTGGTTCCTTCCCTATTTCCCTTTAGTTCCTTCCCTATCTCCCTTTGGTTCCTTCCCTATATATGTCACTCCCTTTGGTTCCTTCCCTATATATGTCACTCCCTTTGGTTCCTTCCCTATCTCCCTTTGGTTCCTTCCCTATCACCCTTTGGTTCCTTCCCTATCTCCCTTTGGTTCCTTCCCTATATATGTCACTCCCTTTGGTTCCTTCCCT
Organism: Oncorhynchus nerka; assembly: GCF_034236695.1. Classification (NCBI taxonomy): domain Eukaryota; kingdom Metazoa; phylum Chordata; class Actinopteri; order Salmoniformes; family Salmonidae; genus Oncorhynchus; species Oncorhynchus nerka. Next base: position 22,837,837 of record NC_088420.1, read on the forward strand.
ATCTCCCTATGGTTCCTTCCCTATATATGTCACTCCCTTTGGTTCCTTCCCTATATATGTCACTCCCTTTGGTTCCTTCCCTATCTCCCTTTGGTTCCTTCCCTATATATGTCACTCCCTTTGGTTCCTTCCCTATATATGTCACTCCCTTTGGTTCCTTCCCTATCTCCCTTTGGTTCCTTCCCTATATATGTCACTCCCTTTGGTTCCTTCCCTATATATATGTTTCTCCCTTTGGTTCCTTCCCCAGGCATCATTGTTTCTGTTTCAGTTTCATGTCTGTGCATTGTTTAATTTTTTGTATTATGTTTCGTTTATTGATTAAATCACTCACTTCCTGAACTTGCTTCCCGACTCTCAGCGCACATCGTTACACTTTGGCTAATAGAAAATGAAATAAATTTGATTTGAAAAACAGTAGAACATGAGAGAATAGGCTACTGGTTTCAATGGAAGACTTTATAAAATGATTGCCTCCGCATTTCTATGGTGGGATTTTGGCTAGGCTACTTTGAAGCAAGGAAAGACATACCTCATATGTAGTAAAGCGTTCACGTTTCAAACAATTAAGTAAATGTTTTCAAATTGCATGCTGCCTCCAGCTCATTGCAGGTTGTCCCGTGACACACTGAAGCCTGTATACCATTGTCTATGCACTTGAACAGTGAATGGGAATCGCACTTCAATTTCCAGCTCTTTTAGTAGCTCTTTTAATCGTAGCCATAAAAAATATATATATTTTGCCTTTAGAATTGTTGCTCATTGATTGGTCTTCTAAAAGTACGTTTCACTCCAGCAGCAACGGGAGCTGTAGCAGAAAACTAGGTTATGTATCTGTATGCTGTGCATGTGTGAAAAATAAGATATAATGATTAACGAAAATACACAAGCGCCAATTTAATGCTACAAAATTATGCAAATTACCTATAGACAGATAAGCATAGCCAGTCAAATGTATTCACATAGACTGGTATTTCCATCAATTAATAGGCTAAAAGCATTCTTCACAATGGGATTATTTTTCTTCTCCAAGACAATTGGCCTGCATCAATTTTATTTATCATCAAAAGACGGTTAATACCGGCTAACAACAAGCTTGCATGCACACATGGACACGCATGCACGCACACACACGCACACACACAGGCATCTCAATTATTTCCTCTGCCACTTGGATGGTAGGAAGACCAGAAATAGAAAAAGGAGGTAGGGATGTAGAGAGGGAAAGTAAACAGCAGCAGAAACAGACTCCTGGCAGAGAATGTCCCTCTTTGGGGAATGACAAAGAAACAGGAAACACACCTCCCTCCCTGCTGAGCCTGTGGCTCCTTGCTTCTGCCTGTGGCTCTGTGTGTGTGACAGAGACAGAGCACCTATGAAACCGACTACCATTCAATAGGATCATATTCACCCTGAGACAAACATTTAACTAATCACCTGTCACATGTCCCATTGAGCAGAGACTCAACTCCACACCAACAATGGCTATGGATTCAATCATCCAATCATAGGTGTGTTCTCAAAGGTCTCTTTCCTTTTACACTACAGTAGGAAAACAAACTATTGATTTTACTTAGAAATTAAAGTTTGCAAGGAAAAATGTGGCAATTTTGCAAAACTGTTTAGAGAAACCTTACACACTATCCATTTGTACATTTCTGATAACTCGTTGCTTTGTCCAAAACTCGTTACAACTGACCTTGATAGTGTGCTAGATAGCGGATAACACAAAGATAGACACTCTCTCTCTCTCTGAGGAGTCAAGGGAAAGCATTATTCAGTGGCTATCGGTGTGTGTGTGTGTGTGTGTGTGTGTGTGTGTGTGTGTGTGTGTGTGTGTGTGTGTGTGTGTGTGTGTGTGTGTGTGTGTGTGTGTGTGTGTGTGTGTGTGTGTGTGTGTGTGTGTGTGTGTGTGTGTGTGTGTGTGTACAGTCACTCAGTCAGTGGGAAGGGAGGTAGGGAAGGGGCGAGGGGAGATTGTTCAGCTTATTTTCCTCCTCGTTAGTCCTCCCTCCAACCATCACGATCCATCAGGCTCGCTCGCCCACTCCATTACTCCATGAGGACACCTCCTCTCAGCTCTGCTGCTGGAACGAGTCCTCTGAGAGGTGCAGAGGGGAGACCTGCCTTATCACTCTTCATAGAACACCAGCATCTTAACACACACACACCCCGGGTCAGCCTACACAGGGCCATTGGTCACACCGGTGGTGACAGAGCTCATCAGAGTAAATGAAGAAATAGCTAAATTACATTTAGTTACCTTACAGGGCTCTGCTCTACCATTTCCCTGCTCTTCAAGTGTACACACACACGCACGCACACACAAACACACGCACACACACAACCTGCATTAACATGGCAGGGCAATATCTTTTCATTAGGTCCAACAGCATTATTGTATCATCAACCCCCCTCTAACTGTAGCACCTAACTACAGCCAAGAGAGAGAGAGAAGCAACCCCCTCCTCTAAAGTTCTAAATGTCCTCCAGTCTCACAGGACTGCAGAGAATTGAATGAACCCTTTCCAATGTTGTGTTTATAAAGATGAATTGGAAGAGGAGAGAAGCCTGTCAACAAAACTCAGGTTATTTCCAGCCCCTAAAAAACTAGGTTATTTGTAGGAAAAACATAAGCTGAGGAAATACAGAAGAGGCAACACAGTATGGTCCATAGGAAATCATATTGATGCCATCCATCATGGCCCTTATTGATGTGCTTCTTTGACTTTAGCCATGTATAGATAGATATACTAGTGTTTGTCCTCTACCATTCATCCCAGCAAGAGGGGACTAATTAAGCAATAAGGCCCAAGGAGGTGTGGTATATGGCCAATATACCACGGCTAAGGGCTGCTCTTATGCACAATGCAAATTGGAATGCCTGGATACAGCCCTTAGCTGTGGTATATTGGCCATATACCACAAACCTCCGAGGTGCCTTACTGCTATTATAAACTGGTTAAACCAACGTAATAAATTTTATTTCATACCCGTGGTATTCGGTCTTATATACCACAACTTTCAGACAATCAGCATTCAGGGCTCAAACTACCCAGTTTATAATGAGGAGTATCTCACCAGGTCACCTTGGGCTCGCAACAACAACAAACCAACCAAATTCCAACCGCATCCAAGCCTCTCAGCTCGTTAGCGGCAGTCTATATAAAAACACTATACGCTCACCCACCTCTGTTTATGAGGTATTTTTAGAGACAACCAAAGACAAATGGGCAAATTGGCATTTCCCTTTACAGTAAGCGTTCCTCTCAGTCTCAGGCCAGGCCCTGGTCTCTGAGCCTCACTGTAGTTAATGATGCGAGCGGGGCGAGTGGGGCAGGGGCGAGCGGGGCGAGTGGGGCAAGCGGGGCGAGTGGGGCGAGCGGGGCAAAGGGGTGGAGCACTTGAGACTGCTGACCTTTTAAAACAACGCAGCGAATAAAAAGACAGCGAGATGAATTGTATATTCATACATTCTCCAGACATGTCGACTCACATATATAAATGCACTTTTCTCCCATTCACCCTCGTAATTTTGAAGTATAAGCCATTCAGGCTATTCTAGTGAGGAAACGGTGGCCTTTGGAGGTTATAAATTGTCTGTGGGTTCCCTGGAAGACATTCCTCACCGTGATACAGCCCAGGCAGAGAGAGGAGGACAAATCTGTTCTAGACAGGAGCACAATGGCCAAGTGTTTTCCTTTTACAAAGTCCACTCTGTCATCCCACAGATGCATCATGCAGACTACTCGAAGCATAAACATGATCAGTCAATTCCAATTCCAATTCCAATTAGTGTTTGGATCAGTTATGAGACAAATGTATTACAACATGAACATATCCCGTGCTGGGATGGTGTTGTGCTAGACTCAGGGTCATCTGGTGAGAGAGGACAGCAACACACTACAACCCAGCGGGGGAGATAATCTAGTTCAGAGCGGCTGCTTCCACTCCAGGATGCTTGTGTAATATTACTGATTGTCTGAGCCGTCAGTGTGTGTCGCACCGCAGGGAGCCTGTGGTCTTCCATAAAGAGCCCATGCTGCTGATGAAGTAATATTACACTCTTTGAGGTTACTCCATGCTGGCAGAGAAAACAGCCACCTCTCAGAGGGTGGGATGCAGGCATTACAAATTTAGAAGTCTCTCATTGGCACACACACACACACACACACCACTCAAATTCTTTCTTTCTCTCACTTCATCCATTCTGAGTTTCTATTCATCTCAATTTCCCTGTGAAAAAGCAGAACAACAAGACCCAGAAAAGAATGCGTACCTACACCCTGCGTCCCTACTGCGTCCCTTCACCCTGCGTCCGTACTGCGTCCCTACGAGACTGCCAGGGTGAAGGACAGCCTTAGAAGAGCCACTCTCCCCAGCAGTCACAGAGAATAAGACTCAGTCCAGTCAAACCCACCTGAAATACATCTTTAATTTACATCCCAAATCACACCATGAAATATTCAGTGAAACGAGGGCTTTCCAAAGTGGCAGTGAGTGAGGTAGCCTCCGACAGGGCCCCCTCTGCCGGGGCCCCCAGCCACTCATCACAGAACCCCCACGTCAGCGGAACTGCCAGACGTGTGTATGGAGCTGAGGCACCACTGAGGAAGAGGCGGCCGGAGGCGGGGCGAGAGAAGAAGAACGGAATGCTAATCCCTGTGATTCACGTCTGTATTCATGAAGGAAAGCGGACGATAGTCGGCCAGGCAGACGAACATCAATCAGAGGTATCTAGGAGGGAGCGGGTGGCAGGGTGGGCAGGAATATGAAGATGTCAGCACTCCCAAAGTCAGAGGGCAGCACTTTCCTCTGTTCTGGTCCGCTGTGGGGATCAGGGAATATCAACACATATATTACACGCTCCGCAGAGCACCAACAATACAGAGTCCGCAAAGTCAAAACTAAAAATGTCCTAAGGAAAGGTTGGTAAAGGTTAGAGCAACTCTGAGACAGGATATAATACAATGCATTTCAGTCTGTGATAAGAAGACGTGATGACAGACTGGGACCGGAACGTCCCTCTTTTCTTATCTCTGGCCACAAAGTTACAAAGTCTTTGAAATGAAATTAAGTGAAAGGGCAGTTGAGGACTAAAGATGTTAATAGTCTGGTCAAACTGGTAGCTGGGCTATACAATACAGGCTAACTGTCCAGATCCAATTCATAACAGAAGGCATAAATTGAGTACTAAAGAATGGATTAAGCAAGAAAGTGAAGTCCCCAAACACAGGATGTTGGAAAAGTGAGAGAGTCAGTAAACTGATCTCTGGGCCAGGGAAATCCTCAAGAATCTCGGAATAATATTTCTCAAAGAAATGCAGCCCAAACACATTTAGAGAAGCAGATTCTAGTCCAAGAAGGCATTGTGCCACAACACAAAGGCAGGTTTAATAGGTCCGGTTTGAGAGGTTAAAGGGCTATCTGTAATGGTGCTCCACACGCTCAGACGAAGAGAGGAGATCATAAAACTTGTCCCAGTGTCAATTATCAAATGGCTCCAGAATATAGGGACGATGAATATTTGAAGAGCGATCTCGGCAGGAAATCGAAACCCTGTGTTTCCCAATCGAGGTTAGAGTTCCATGACCGACGGCTCTGTTCTCTTCCATTCAAATAACTGTAGATGCAGATACGGCTGATGGAAACAGTATGTGCAGCTGCTGGCAGCTACGGCCTTTTGGGAGATGCCAGCTTCTGTTCGAGGGAATAAAGCATGTTAGACATTCAAAACGCAGTGTGTGGCCACATCTGAACTGGCGCTCAAAATTGAATCCCACCACAGTGTGACATTTTCATCATGTTAGGAGCTAGCAAGCTACTGTAAGGCAGGTTTACTCTATAACACAGTTCCTATGTATATATAAGCATTGAGAGCAATAGTGAGAGATGATAAGTGCTATGGAGTGGATAATAGCAGGAGTTTAGTCAACCTGTAGCACTTGACAAGGACATGAGTGCTTTATTAGTGTTAATCCCACAGGTTTCCTCCTTGTCGCTCCTCAGATTACTGGTGTAGATCATCATTACCATATCAGACTAAAGAAAAGAAGCCTCTGATTACTCATTACAGTCAACCAGCTTCATAATAACCCAGGAGGATGGTAATACAATGCAACACAATTCAGATAAAGACTTGGAGGCTGTAGGTCACTCACACCCAGTACAGATTTCGGCAACAGACTGAGGCAATATATGTCCGTTCTGTATGCACAGCGGGGATAGCCAATAGCACTTCCCTGATACAGCTGGCCATGCTGTATCCAATAACACGCAGAGGACAAAATGAAAGATACAGTATACACATAAGCTTCTAGATCAGTGTTGGGGAGTAGTGAACTACATGTTGTCAGACTAAAAATGTAACTACATGTTGCAGTAGCTTGGATTCAAATCTAGGTAGTGTTTTCAGTAGTTAATTACTTGTTTTGCCATGTAGCGTTGTAGCTAAATATTGGAACTACACACTACTTTTTTTAGCTAACATAAAATATGGGTGAATTAGGCAATCATTTATTTTCATTTTCGACATCAGACCTGCTTAATTCTCATTTGAAACATAGTTTTTGTGTTTAATAGGCTAAATGACACATTCTGTTCACATCTGACTCCAGTGATCTGTTCTGCAATTTGTAGTTTATGACATTTCAGATGTAGATCATTTATCACTAAGAAGTTTGGATGTAGTGAATGATGTAGTAACTTCAGTTAAGTAAGGTTTAGCTGTAGTATATCTTAACTTCTTCCAGTGTGAAGTAATTGGTAGCTTGGTAAACTATTTTCCGAGTAGCTTACCCAACACTGCTGCTAGTGTTTCCTATTAACATCAATTATGAACTGGGCAGAGAGCATCAAGCTGGACATAATGAGGTTCAAATGAAACACGTAGTCTTATTGTCAGTTCTAATGTGTTGGTTTTGATTGGTCTAACCACACCTAATAGCTGTTTGGGAGGTGGATTATATTTATAGCACCATAGATATCGACAAATATTCATTTCATTCAGGTTTTCTATTCTGGCTTGCCTGAAACAAAAAAAGGAACCTGGAAAAATGTCTAGTTGCTAAAACACGCTGTCATACAATTTCCTGACATATTGGTCCACCTGATATGGGAAGCTGCAGGTAATTGCATGGTTTCAAATAACTCAAGGTTAACAGTGTTGGAAAACAGTGTTACTGTTGTCGTTGTTTGCTCGTGCTCACTGCTCCCTCACAGTCAAGTTATACACTTGTTACATGATGTATTACAGAAATATGACATTGTTGGACATTATTATTCTGATGAAGTCTGTTCAATGTACCTGTGAATATCCAATTAGATCCCTGAATCTAGTGTTCTCTTTTAAACTCCAAAATGATCCATGCTCATTACTCTGGAGTGATATTAAATCATGTTTATATTCACCTTGACACAAAACAATGATATACAGTTTGTTAGGTCCTACTTACATACTGCTTTTACCATAATGAAAAAACATAATAACCCCAAAGGCAATGTATAAACAATTGCACATTATTATCATAATAAATAATAATGACTGAGAGTAACATTTTGTTTTGCTGAATAATATTATGCCAAGACAGTAGACGATTCCCAATATTCCGCTCCAGTCAAGAGCATTCACAGAAATGTTTATTGCAGCACTTTGGCAAAGGTAAGCATACTATGAGTAGCTAATGTGTCTTGGCATTTGGTTGAATTCACATTCTGTATTGACTATTGAGAACGATATTGACTATTGAGACCGATTGATGCAACACGGCATAACCGATTTTTTTTGCATTCGTTTTGTAGAGAGAAACAGCTGACTATATGGCGCGTAATCTATAGTATTATATATCACATAATAGCAAAACAAATAAAAGCTTACAACCCTCTTTAAAAGCCTATTTAAAAACCATTAGAAATACTGATACATTTTTTTTTATCTGTAAAATGTTCAGTATTATTTGACAAAACATGGACACTTATTGACATGCAAATGCATTTAACACCCTGTGCCATTCATTTCCACATTACTACAGTATTTCCAAAGTCACTTCGGAAACACAGACTGACATGACCTGGTAAAATACTTTTACGCGCGCCTCAAAATCTTGCCTAAGCAAGCTGATAAGAAACAATGTCACGACAATCATTCCTCAAAACTGTATGCTAATAGTGTTCACAAACCTGAGTTCTTGAGGGGTGACAACACGTCGTTATCGTTAGAAGAGACAGGGTTGGTCAAACTTCGTGCTCTGTGATGTGCGCTCTTGCTGGTAGCATGTGTTGCTCATGCGCTCTCCTGTCGGGGAGAATATTTGATGAGTGCCATTGCGCGAGTCTCTTAAAGCACCCCCACCCTCCTCTTCTCTTTCTAGGAGACAGTCATCCAATCAGAAAAAAAATACAACATCACACAATACAGTAACACAAATAATGCCTAGGATAGTACTGTAATTCGAGCATGTACTTTATGTGCACATCATTTTTCATACAATAAAAATAGGCAAACTATAAACAATGTTAAATCTGATTATTAATGTATAGGCCTACAGGTGACTTTGGATCGGTTGATACTAAAGTGTGATGACAAATGCATGTTTTCCATTCCATGGAGCACACCAATGCCAGCAGCTGTGTTCCGTTGACACCTCATAAGGCTTCAAAACATAGAGGTGGAATCAATGTGCTTAACCCTTTACCCAACGTACTTAACCCTAAGCCCCTTTAGCATCAAAAATATTCACATTACTCCAGCCCTCTATTTTTAGGACTCCCCCATGAGACATTGTATAATTTGAACACTGCTTGCATCATACCACTGCCCTGTAAAGCTGGTTGGATGCCCTGCCCCACCCCCTCCTCCCCTAACTCTTCACTACTCACCTTTAACCTTTTTCAACTGCCTTTACTACAGGGAACAGCCCAATGCCCAGTCAAAAAATGTACTGGACTTGGTTATTCCATAAGATGAGAGAGAGTAGTTACAGTGAAGCCGATACTCAACTACAGTCTCTGCTGTGTCTCTGTCAGATCTCACCTCACCACCATCACAGTCCCTCTCTCACCTCCAAACATGCCTCCTTCAGCCTGAGCATCTATCCTTCCACCTCTCTGCTCCTCCATCCATCCATCCTCCCTCCCTCCAGACCCAGTCCCAGGACCCCTCTCCCAGACTTCATTCCAAGGGAAAGGTGGCAGCTGAGCCATCTGGTCCACCTGCTGCCATCCTCTTGTCACTCTGCCAGGCTTCATCAGTGCCAGGCGCTTCAACGATGCCTCCTCCAATGGGTCAGAGGAGCCCGGGTGAGGGCAGAACCACAGAGTCGTTACAGACGAGTCCTGGATGCTTCACGCCCATAATTATATTTACTACAGCACTGTTCCTGCTTGCAACCATCCACCATTTTGGCCGGCAAAAGAACCCAATCTGAATGTGTTTTAGGATTTTTGTGAGTTTCCATGATCAGCTTGGTTCCCTGGATTCTAAACCCAGTCAGTTTAAATTAAATGGATGACAATAATTTGAGGACAAATTTCCCAACAATATCAAGTATTCCTTCCAGATTCATTACTGAGGAGGGCTATGAAGGAATACACGCTATTCTGTTCAAACCTTTGACAACCCAGCTGGATACACACAAATGACCAGGACTTCAATTCTGATTAAACCCCCCAAAAAATGGAGCCAAATGCAGCTTCCCTACTGTGCTAAAATGTACTTGACCATTGGCGAGAGGAGAGAGAGAGAGGAAAGAGAGAGGAGAGAGAGACAGAGAGAGAGAGACAGAGAGAGGAGAGAGAGAGAGGAAAGAGAGAGAGGAAAGAGAGAGGAGAGAGAGAGAGGAGAGAGAGACAGAGAGAGACAGAGAGAGGAGAGAGAGAGGAAAGAGAGAGAGAGGAAAGAGAGAGAGGAAAGAGAGAGGAGAGAGAGAGAGGAGAGAGAGAGAGAGAGAGACAGAGAGAGAGAGAGACAGAGAGAGCGAGACAGAGAGAGAGACAGAGAGAGGAAAGAGAGAGGAGAGAGAGACAGAGAGAGAGAGAGTGCCTGCCTGTCTCCCTGTATTTGCATGCATGTGTATATGCTTGTCAAGCTCTGGGAAGCAAGTGTGGTTCCCATCTCTCCCATGGCATGTGTCTGTCTGACTGTCAGTGAGTGAAGGAGTGCAAATGTCACCCATGTGTTTGATGGGAGGTCTATGGAGGAGGAGGAGGAGGAGGAGGAGGAGGAGGAGGATGATGAGGTTGAAGTTGAGGAAGCTGGAGTGGCAGTCCCAGGGCGGCCCAGTTGGCTGACTGGCTGTCTGGCTGACTGGCTGGCTGGCGGTCTGGCTGACTGGCTGGCTGGCTGGCTGACTGACTGGCTGGCTGGCTGGCTGGTGGTCTGGCTGACTGGCTGGCTGGCGGTCTGGCTGACTGGCTGACTGACTGGCTGACTGGCTGGCTGACTGGCTGGCTGGCTGACTGGCTGGAGGTCTGGCAGCTGTGAGCCTGTTAACCAGGGTGAGTGAAGTAGCTGAGGCCAGAGAGGCAGGCGAAGACAGGGGAAGGTAGGTGGCCCAAGCCAATCAATAACCTGGATAATGAGAACTGAGGGGTGTCATTATGGTTGCCCTCAGGCGGAGAATGCCTCCTCGTCCATAAAGAGCACTGCCTTCTCCTCGGAACACAAACACACGTCATTAACCTTTAGAGCCAGCCAGTCACTGAGGATGCACTGCTTTGTTGTTTTCCCTCATAAGCAACAGGGCTTTTCCCTCATTTTAATGAAGAATGAAACATGTACAAATTCTCAACAAGCTCAAATGAAGCCCAGTGCTCATTTAGTATTAGTGTGTGTTCAAATACAGTGTGCTGTGGTTTAGGGAAAATGTCCGCTTCATATATGGCAATAGGCTGCATTTAGAAAAGCAGCCCAATTCTGATCTTTTTTCCACTAATTGGGCCCTTGACTCTTTTTCAGAGCTGATCTAATTGATCAAAAGATGCATTTCTGAAGAAAATATCAGAATTGGGCAGCCTGTGTAAACGCAGCCATACGGTGGAAATACAGAGTCCAGGGGGCTCATTTATCAATCATGCATAGGTACAAATCTGTGCATGGGATCATTTCCACGCAAAGTGTGAGATGTATCAATAGAAATACCGGTTCAAATGCTAGTCGGAACAAGGAAACTCAGAAATGTCTGACTTGCTGATTCTTTGAACGCGGCACGTGTATAACTACAACCAGTTTAACGAGTCGAAATGTCCGAGTTTCCTAGTTCCGACTAGCACATCAACGCGGCAATACGCGTGCTTGGGAGTGTGCTTAAATGTATGCAGAGCCATGTCCATGCGTACACACAGTGCCAAGCCGTGGAATAATGAAACGAACTTCTTGTCAAGCATAGAAGGGGGAAAAAAAGACATTATATGTTGAAATTGTCAGAAATTGTGAGAGTAATAACTAAATCATTTTTCGATGTCATTTCCATTGTGAATTCATGCAACATATCTTGACAGGCATATCATTTGACGACTACAGTGCATTTTTTACGATAATAATCCATATAAAGTACAGTAATGTTACACGTGTTAAAGTGAAACAATTGTTGAAATACTATAAAGACTGAGATAATGTGAAATCGAATGAGAGGCTGGTCTTGCTCTGTTTGAAGATTTGGCATATGCTGAATTTCGCAGAAAGCGTTTTTAGAGACAGGTGAACCTTTTTTTACGGGATAAATTACAGATTGGCTCATCAAATTTCATTTCCCAAAACGAATCTTATAGTATTTTTTGCAAGGACTTAAAGGCCTAGTTTAAAAAAGCAAACACTTGCCATTCCAGTGCAAATCCAAGTGCTATCCAGCCTGTTTTTTTGGCAGCGGGAGCATCCCGATCGTTTTTGATGCAATCATCAGCAAAACGAACTGTTACATACAATTTCCATAAATCATCGCACAAAAGGTTGAAGTCAAGAGGGGTTTCTTTGCCATCAATGGGTTCCCAAATACGAACGGAGCAATAGACGGCACCCACATCACCATAAAAGCACCATCCCAAAACGAGTTCAACTATGTGAACAGAAAAGGTTTCCACTCTTAATGTGCAGGTGATAGGTTATGTGATCCGCAAAAGACCCTGCTGAATCAGGTGGCAAGCTGGCCAGGTGGTAGGCGCGTCACATTCATTCTGTAGAACATCAATGTTGGCCTATAGGCCTACAGGAAGGAGCCGTTGAGGAGGGATGGCTTATTGGTGAGTGTCTTAATAGTCCTCTCTTTATAGCTATGTTATTTACATTTTTTTATTTCCACATGATATTGATAAATGAGGCTCCAGGAATGTCTGATAAATCACACTTTTTCTATGCATATGAACATTGTAAATTCCGTTCCTAAACAGTACTTTAGAATAGTTTCTATGCAATATTGATAAATGAGTCACCAGGGATTTACACTAACAGAGGGAAGTAGAAGTGTGTTTTTCTAAATATCCTGTGAAAGCGAGGTATTTTGTCCTGGCAACTAAAAACTGGAGCTCATACATTTAACCCCTGCTCATATAGAGACAGGATTAGGTGTTACATAATGTGCACATGTACAGTACATGACAACAGAGACATATGTTTGAAGTCTTTTTAGTTGAGCTTAACAACTCTCCACTTCCCCAAGTCCAACATCCCTCATAGCCTAATCCCTTTCTAGCTCAACACCAGGCTGCACTTGAATAATTGTGGATTTGATTACCATAACAATAAGAACCAACTGAACAAACTCCCTCTTCAAAGTGTTAAAACCACATGTCAACGTCAGCATTACCATAAGGAATCATACAGTAATGTGTCCAATTTCCTTCAGAGGATTACAATATGTCTTCTCTTATGTATGTTTCTCAGCTCATCAGTGTGTGTGTGTCTGTGTGCGTGATCAGTGTTCCTCCAGTGACCTTCATGTTGTGGAGAAGCATACCTCACGCTTTACATTACGGCCACTGACCAGTCCAAGCCCAAGCCTCTCCTGGCTGACCCACACTGCACGGACCATTAACTATTTCATTTTTATGTACACTGAACTAAAATATAAACGCAACATGTAAAGTGTTGGTCCCATGTTTCATGAGCTGAAATAAAAGATCCCAGAAATGTTCCACACACACAAAAAACTTACTTCTCTCAAATGTTGTGGACAAATTTGTTTACATCCCTGTTAGTGAGCATTTCTCCATTGCCACGATAATCCATCCACATGACAGAAGCTGATTAAACAGCATGAACATTACACAGGTGTACCTTGTGCTGTGGATAATAAAAGGCCACTCACAAATGTGCAGTTTTGTCAAACAACACAGTGCCACAGATGTCTCAAATTTTGAGGGAGTGTGCAATTGCCATGCAGGAATGCCCACCAGAGCTGTTGCCAGTTCATTTAATGTAAATTTTTCTACCATAAACCGCCTCCAACGTCATTTTAGAGAATTTGGCAGTACGTCTAACCGGCCTCACAACTACAGACCACGTGTATGGCATTGTGTGGGCGAGCGGTTTGCTGATTAACGTTAACGTTATGAACAGAGTGGAGCTGGGGTTATGGTTTGGGCAGGCATAAGCTACAGAAAACAAACACAACTGCAGTTCATCGATGGCAATTTGAATGCGCAGAGATACCATGATGAGATCCTGAGGCCCATTGTCGTGCCATTCATCCGCCGCCATCACCTCATGTTACAGCATGATAATGCACGGCCCCATGTCGCAAGGATCTGTACACAATTCCTGGAAGCTAAAAAAGTACTAGTTCAGCCTGATCAACTCGATGCGAAGAAGATGTTTCGGTTTTCTGGTTTTCTGGTCCACTCCCCTACCTTTTTCAAAAGTGATCTGTGAGCAACAGATCCATATCTGTATTCCCAGTCATGTGAAATCAATAGATTAGGGCCTAATTCATGTATTTAAATTGACTGATTTCCTTAAGTCAGTAAAATCTTAGAAATTGTTGCATATTGCATTTATATTTTTGTTCAGTATAATTATCCCATACTAGCTGGCCAGCTCTCAGGCTGCACCATTCTGGGTACACTGCCTCAGAGAGAGGCCTTCTCTGGTCCATGGACATTACCTAGCACTGTAACAACCCAAGTACAAGTACAAGGCCCGGGGTGCTAGGCATTCAGTACTATGCAGTCTATGTATGGGAATGATAACTGCCATTCACCATCCACTTCTAAAGAGCCAACAGGTACAGATTAATACAGTGAAGGCATTCATCCTTCTGGTATTCCAATGGGACAGCTCTCATGATGGCAGAATGAGAATGTGATGTGTGATAGGATCATTATATTCCCCCAATGACCTTGGAAATTGGAGTTGTACAATTTATGTTACAGCCTGAGAACGCAAGGTGTGTTTACCGATAGAGTTAGGCAGAAACGCATTGTAGGCCTTAGTGAGAATACTTTCATATTCATAAGCTGTTAATTATGCATAGCTCTGTAATGGAAGGAAACAGTTTACACTGAGTGTACGAAACATTAGGAACACCTTCCTAATATTGAGTTGCACCCCATGTTGACTCCAATGCTTCCCACAGTTGTGTCAAGTTGGCTGGATGAAACCGGTGCGCCTGGCACCCACTACCATACCCCGTTCAATGACACTTACATATTTTGACTTGATCATTCACCCTCTGAATAGCACACATTCACAATCCATGTCTCAATTGTCTCAATGCTGAAAAATCCTTCCTTGGGGCCTCCAGAGTGGTACAGCGATCTAAGGCACTGCATCACGGTGCTAATGGCGTTGCTACAGACCCGCGTTCAATCCCAGGCTGTATCACAACCGGCCGTGATCAGGAGTCCCATAGGGCGACACACAATTGGCCCAGCGTCGTCCAAGTTATGGGAGTGTTTGGCCAAGGGGGCTTTACTTGGCTCATCGCGCTCTAGCGACTCCTTGTGGCGGGCCGGGCGCCTGCAGGCTGACCTCAGTTGTTAGATGAACAGTGTTTCCTCCGACACATTGGTGCGGCTGACTTCAGGGTTAAGCGGGCGGGTGTTAAGAAGTGCGGTTTGGCGGGTCATGTTTCGGAGGACGCATTACTCGACCTCCCGTTGGAGAGTTGCAGCGACGAGACAAGGAAAAGGGGGTAAAATACAACAACAAAAAATCCTTCTTTAACCTGTCTCCTCCCCTTCATCTACACTGATTGATGTGGATTTAACAGGTGACATCAATAAAGGATCATAGCTTTCACCTGGTCAGTCTATGTCATGAAAGAGCAGGTGTTCCTAATGTTTTGTACACTCATTGTATATCTGTGTTTACAGAAGTTGTGTTGGTTGGCTGGTCGGAGATTTCTGGGGATGTCTGATTGATGTAGGCCTACTCCTTGTGTCGTGAACTTGATCATGAGGAAAATGTGCCTGCAGTAACCCTTATATGCTGTACAACTCTCTCAGCTGCTTCTACCATCATTGTTCTGATTCTCTCAATAACCTCTCTCAATAGCCTATCGCAGAACAAACTGCTTTTGCCTACAAGTCCAGCCTGAGGGTAGAGTCCCAAGTGGCATGGATACAAACCAGCACAGTCTTCCTCTTTTCTCACTTGAAGTTACAGAATGAAATGAGCCATCACTCATTTAGCAAAGTAGCTACAAAATGTAGTCTTTCCACATTACAATGATGGACAACGATATGGTAGGTCCATAACATGCAGCATGATGGAGTCAATTGAACTACATAACCTCTCTTGACATAGAGTAGCTCTTTCTGTGCTGTGTGTGCAGACTGCTCTGGCTATCCCTTAATCACTGAGGAGGTCTAGGTAGGGGAATAGACAGAGATGAGAGAGGACAGTTTGCACAGATAACTATGACCAGACCAGCTGACTAATGACGCCCAATTTAAACATTCTCCACCCGATTAGCATCACCAGATGATTAATTCTGGCTACATTTAAAATGATTGATAATTTTCATAAATGAATGAAAAAAATAATTAATATATGAATAAGGAATGAGGGCCGAGTCACGTCAGAGGCAGCCAGCTGCGCCGATGCCATGAATCACTTTCAAATGTGTTATTTTCCCCAGAGTTGCCAGTGGAGAGAACCTATCCCAGTCCTTCATGCACACACGCTCCCACCCACCCACACGCACAGGGCCTGGCTAAAGGTTGCTCTCGAAAAATGGGTTTTTAACCTCAAATGTATTAAATAAGGGTTAAAGGTCTCCAGTGGTTTGACTGGATGGCCTCTGCTCTGGATTGAACCCTGAATCACCCCCTCCTTCCCCCTCCAGTATAATGAATCAATATCGTCTATATAGTTGTCTATATACTGTGATTAACAGCAGACTGGGTTCAATATAGTTTAATCACAGGCTTGTCTGGTGTCATTAGAAAGCGGTGACAGGGAGCCTCCCTCAGATGAAGATATCAGCAGAGTGATTGAGGTCTTCAGTCCAATCACAGTCTGGATCTTCAGTGACCCAGGGAGGAAGGAGGTGAGGCTTCCCCAGGCAAGGTGAGACCAACCAGGCAGGAAATTACATGTTCAGGCCCCTGAACCAGCTCCCACCAGCTCCACCCAACCACTGATGAAACAAGTTGATGTCGATGCAAAATTAAAGCCCAGCAAAAAAACAATTATTTGACAGAGCTTAAGATGACAGTTAACAAATTAAATTGAATTTTTTCATAATTACTGCCACTTTCAAATGAAGCGTTACCAGCCAAGGACATCAATAATGGAAAATGTTAATTATGAGTGAAGGAGTTCTGGAGGTAATTATGTTGGGCCAAATGGATTTCTCCAGCCAACTAAAGTGTGTTTTTTTATTGATGGGGACTCTCGTGATTGCATGGGGGAAGTCACTGAGTCGAGCAGAGTTTGTGGACCTTTAGTGATTTGTCTCTCGGAATTCACAGTTTCTTGGACAAAGTCTCAGGAAAGCCATAAGAGTTCTCCAACCAGAACAAGGGTAAAGTTCAGATGGAAAGTTTTTTTTACGTGATCAGGTTAACTCTTGGCACTATTAATTATTTTACAATAAGTGACCTGATTGGATTAAACACCTATCCCTGGTTGTTTTTTGTGAATATTTGATCACAGTTGACCTGACCGAACACGGTGAATTAAGGTTAGTCGTGCTGAGGTTCTCATGTCAAGAGGAAAATCGCTTATTGCTCTGGGAACTGACCTGACCTGGATAGTGTTAACTGAAGCAACTGCCCAAGAAGCTTCAATGGAGCCATTAAGGTATTCACTAGACCAGGTGGGGTGGAGAGAGAGGGGCGTGGTGAGAGAGGAAGAGAGGAGGGAGCGATTCAGGGCTCCCGAGTGGCGCAGCTGTCTAAGGCACTGCATCTCAGTGCAAGAGGCGTCACTACAGTCCCTGGTTGGATTCCAAGCTGTATCACATCCGGCCATGATTGGGAGTCCCACAGGGAGGCGCACAATTGTCCCAGCATCGTCTGGGTTTGGAGGGGGTAGGCCAACATTATAAATCAGAATTTGTTCTTCACTGACTTGCCTAGTTAAATAAAGGTTAAAAAAAGAGAGAGAGAGGAGGGAGAAGGGGGCCATTACACAATTTAATTGGCTCTGCTCTCTTTATCAGTCACCAGTAAAGGGAGGTGGGGGGAGACGCTAGGCTGTTTTCGAATATATTTAATTTCCTCCTTTAACATATTTTATCAAAATCTTCCCCTGCTTCCTGAATCTCCTCCTCCTTCCTCCCCCCGTCCTCTTTACCTCTTCCTCCCATCCGTCCTCTTTACCTCTTCCTCCCATCCGTCCTCTTTACCTCCTCCTCCCATCCGTCCTCTTTACCTCTTCCTCCCATCCGTCCTCTTTACCTCCTCCTCCCATCCGTCCTCTTTACCTCCTCCTCCCCCCGTCCTCTTTACCTCCTCCTCCCCCCGTCCTCTTTACCTCTTCCTCCCATCCGTCCTCTTTACCTCATCCTCCCCCCGTCCTCTTTACCTCCTCCTCCCCTCCGTCCTCTTTACCTCCTCCTCCCCCCGTCCTCTTTACCTCTTCCTCCCATCCGTCCTCTTTACCTCTCTTCCCCCCGTCCTCTTTACCTCTTCCTCCCATCCGTCCTCTTTACCTCTTCCTCCCATCCGTCCTCTTTACCTCCTCCTCCCATCCGTCCTCTTTACCTCCTCCTCCCCTGTCCTCTTTACCTCCTCCTCCCCCGTCCTCTTTACCTCTCCCTCCTCTCATCCATCCTCTTTACCTCCTCCTCCCCCCGTCCTCTTTACCTCCTCCTCCCATCTATCCTCTTTACCTCCTCCTCCCCCGTCCTCTTTACCTTCTCCTCCCCTCCGTCCTCTTTACCTCCTCCTCCCATCCGTCCTCTTTGCCTCCTCCTCCCCGTCCTCTTTACCTCCTCCTCCCCTCAGTCCTCTTTACCTCCCTCCTCCCCGTCCTCTTTACCTCATCCTCCCATCCGTCCTCTTTACCTCCTCCTCCCCCGTCCTCTTTACCTCCTGCCCCCCGTCCTCTTTACCTCCTCCTCTCATCCGTCCTCTTTACCTCCTCCTCCCCCCCGTCCTCTTTACCTCCTCCTCCCATCTGTCCTCTTTACCTCCTCCTCCCCTCCGTCCTCTTTACATCCTCCTCCCCCATCCTCTTTACCTCCTCCTCCCCTCTTTCCTCTTTACCTCCTCCTCCCCTCCGTCCTCTTTCCTCCCCCTCCTCCTCCTCTCCGTCCTCTTTACCTCCTCCTCCCCCGTCCTCTTTACCTCCTCCTCTCATCCGTCCTCTTTACCTCCCCTCCTCCCCCGTCCTCTTTACCTCCTCCTCCCATCTATCCTCTTTACCTCCTCCTCCCCCGTCCTCTTTTTGCCTCCTCCTCCCCTCCGTCCTCTTTACCTCCTCCTCCCATCCATCCTCTTTGCCTCCTCCTCCCCCCCCCCGTCCTCTTTACCTCCTCCTCCCCTCAGTCCTCTTTACCTCCTCCTCCCCCGTCCTCTTTACCTCATCCTCCCATCCGTCCTCTTTCCTTACCCCCCTCCTTCCCCTCCCCTCTTTACCTCCTCCTCCCCCGTCCTCTTTACCTCCTCCTCTCATCCGTCCTCTTTACCTCCCTCTTCCCCCATCCTATTTACCTCCTCCTCCCATCTATCCTCTTTACCTCCTCCTCCCCCGTCTTTACCTCCTCCCTCTTTACCTCCTCCTCCCCTCCGTCCTCTTTGCCTCCTCCTCCCCTCCGTCCTCTTTACCTCCTCCTCCCCCCCGTCCTCTTTACCTTCTCCTCCCCTCCGTCCTCTTTACCTCCTCCTCCCCTCCGTCCTCTTTACCTCCTCCTCCCCGTCCTCTTTACCTCCTCCTCCCATCCGTCCTCTTTACCTCCTCCTCCCGTCCTCTTTACCTCCTCCTCCCCCCGTCCTCTTTACCTCCTCCCATCTATCCTCTTTACCTCCTCCTCCCCCCGTCCTCTATCTTCTCCTCCCATCTATCCTCTTTACCTCCTCCTCCCCCTGTCCTCTTTACCTCCTCCCCCCCGTCCTCTTTACCTCCTCCTCCCCCCCGTCCTCTTTACCGCCTCCTCCTCCCATCCGTCCTCTTTACCTCCTCCTCCCCCCCGTCCTCTATCTTCTCCTCCCATCTATCCTCTTTACCTCCTCCTCCCCCTGTCCTCTTTACCTCCTCCCCCCGTCCTCTTTACCTCCTCCCTCCCCCCCGTCCTCTTTACCGCCTCCTCCCATCCGTCCTCTTTACCTCCTCCTCCCCCGTCCTCTTTACCTCCTCCTCCCCCCGTCCTCTTTACCTCCTCCTCCCCCGTCCTCTTTACCTCCCTCCCCCCCTCTTTACCTCCCATCTATCCTCTTTACCTCCTCCTCCCCCCCCTCCCCCCATCCCATCCTCTTTACCTCCTCCTCCCATCCGTCCTCTTTACCTCCTCCTCCCATCCGTCCTCTTTACCTCCTCCTCCCCCCGTCCTCTTTACCTCCTCCTCCCATCTATCCTCTTTACCTCCTCCTCCCCCGTCCTCTTTACCTTCTCCTCCCCTCCGTCCTCTTTACCTCCTCCCCTCCCATCCGTCCTCTTTGCCTCCTCCTCCCCCTCCGTCCTCTTTACCCTCCCCTCCCTCCTCCTCCTCCTCTTTACCTCCCTCCTCCTCCCTTCCGTCCTCTTTGCCTCCTCCTCCCCCCGTCCTCTTTACCCCTCTCCTCCCATCCGTCCTCTTTACCTCCTCCTCCCCTCCGTCCTCTTTACCTCCTCCTCCCCTCCGTCCTCTTTACCTCCTCCTCCCCCGTCCTCTTTACTCCTCCTCTTCCCCTCCGTCCTCTTTACCTCCTCCTCCCCTCCGTCCTCTTTACCTCCTCCCCCTCCGTCCTCTTTACCTCCTCCTCCCCCCGTCCTCTTTACCTCCTCCTCCCTCCCCCCGTCCTCCTTTATCCTTCTCCTCCTCCCCTCCGTCCTCTTTGCCTCCTCCTCCGATCCGTCCTCTTTACCTCCTCCTCCTCCTTCCGTCCTCTTTGCCTCCTCCTCCCCTCCGTCCTCTTTACCTCCTCCTCCTCCTTCCGTCCTCTTTGCCTCCTCCTCCCCTCCGTCCTCTTTACCTCCTCTTCCCCCCGTCCTCTTTACCTCCTCCTCCTCCCCCCCCGTCCTCTTTACCTCCTCCTCCACCCCTCCGTCCTCTTTACCTCCTCTTCCCCTCCGTCCTCTTTATCTCCCTCCTCCCCTCCATCCTCTTTACCTCCTCCTCCCCTCCGTTCTCTTTACCTCCTCCCCCCCTCCGTCCTCTTTACCTCCTCCTCCCCTCCGTTCTCTTTACCTCCTCCTCCCCTCCGTCCTCTTTAACTCCTCCTCCCCTCCGTTCTCTTTACCTCCTCCTCCCCTCCGTCCTCTTTAAGTCATCCTCCCCTCTGTCTGCTATCCATCAAGATATCTGACTTTAATATGCTTTAGCAAGGAATATAAGCCATTCATCACGCAGGTGAGGCCCAGGCACTGCCACACGGCACATTTCATAGGCCAGTAAGCGTCAGCGGAGGCCAGCTGTAGCTCCGCTAATGCTGCTATTTATTCCGGCAGGCAGAGCCGGATCCATCCGTCACTCCCAGCTGTCTCACCAGACACCCCCGCCCACACCTTTTATGGAGCCATGAGCCGCTCCTTAGTTAACATCATTTTATCTCTTGATTGGTATTTTGTATGGGAGAAAGGGAAGAGGGTAGAGAGAGAGACAGACAGACAAACAGATGTTATAGACAAAGTACAGAAAGTTCTGCAGTTTTTAAAATAAAACCATCAAGGTTTGAACCTTCTTTCCTCCTTGAGGGAAATCAGGGCTGGGCTCTCCTATAGGGGTTCTAGCAGTATGACTCTATGTGACCTCAATATTCCAGGAATAATAAGTCACTTACACCTCTGTGGTCGTCAAGGACAATAGTCCTTGCCCTGTGCTGAGCCAGGGCACTGTGGATCACTGGTGCACAGCAGTCTATGGGAATTAACTCACAACAGAAGGAAAGACTACATTTTTTTGTAGTTGTTAATGACTTCAATTACTCTTTGAAGTCTATTAGCCCATATCGTCTTCACATGGGAACAGTGAGGTCAAAAAAGTTAAAAGTACATCTTTGAAAATTAAATGAGAGAAAACCTGATGTAAAAAAATATGGATTTTAACATCTGGAATTAGGAACATCTGGAATTAGGAACATCTGGAATTAGCATGCATAAAAATGTAAGTCACAGTGCAACTTAGTCATCTTTAATAAATGAAAGACACCATTATGACTGTTAATTACTGTACCATATTATTACAGTACTATGAATACAATAAATACAACTTTGGGTTCCGTTCTTTAAAGTCATTCCATATACAGTACTTCCCCATAATTGTGTGTAGCAGCTAATTGTTTTGTAACAAATGGACATGCTCAAAACCCCTGATCAGTAAAATGCAAATACTGTAGAAGTGTTCATGACCTTTGCATTAGTCCCCTTTTCTGAGCAAAGCCAGCTGTAGCTAATTGTGGTGAATGAATGCCTGGTGGTGTCGATGGCCTACCCTGTTCCGATTCAGTGGGTTTTTGTAATAACTGATAGAATGTCTGGTTGGTGAGGAAACTTAGGGTCCATTCTCATTCACCAGAATTAAGGAGAATTCTGAGAGATTCGAGAGGTATCGATTCTCAAGAGACATTACTGTAATGTAAACCTGTGTATTTCTCACGCCTTGAACACTACCTCCGGAAGTCGCACACGATACTCACCCGACCATTGCCCCCCTCTAAGCAGGACAATGTAAAGCAAAATTGTCTCATTGAGCCCAACGATCATACAGTAAAAATACTAATAGCAGAACAATGTTTTTGAAACATCTGAAATGTAGAGATTTTCATGATATTTGAAATTGTAGTAACAGCTACAGTTTTGTTCTCCCCTTCGCTGTTCTGACACCATCCAGGCAAGAAGCTAATCAACTCCAAATCTAAATCCAATAGGACCTTCATCATCATTACAGTTATTGATAGGGCGTTGAAAGCAGGACTGCCCTGTGGACCACTCCATGCTCTGATTTACTTTATGGATTAACTGTCGCTAGACCAGAGCAAACAACCGCTTGAGGGAAGGGGAGAGGGGCCCCCACCACGAGTCTGAGGTGAGTCTGTCAGAGCAGCAGCATAGATGTTGAGGGGGGAGTGTATACTGTATATACACACATATACACAGCTTGTGTATGGTTCTCTGTTATACCAATCATTTCTATACCATGGCAGCCCCCAACACAGACAGGGCTTCTCTTCTCTCAGTTCTTATCTTCCCTACTTCTCCTTTTACTCAAACTCAAAGACCATCCATTCCATTAGTCTGTCTGGTCGCTCACTTTTCAATGGGATTCAATTTCCATACTGAAGGAGAAATACAGCCTAACATGTTGGCACATGTTAGTGATTTCAGTCACTAACCCATCACTTTGTCAGTCAAACACTAACTTATACAGACAGTATGCAATTTATATACTGTAATCCCAGGTACACTGTCTGGGGCGTCATTATGAAGCCATTGGTGACTGGTTGAGACAGGAAGTTGTATTTACAGCCCGGCTCCTTTTGTACTTTTACAGAAATCCTCCCTGTCTCCCTCCCTCCCGACAAAGGCAGATATGACTGGCCACTAAATCTTCTGATAAATGGCCGCCCTATACAGCACCAACGGAGGCTCAGGGGGGGAAGGAGAAGCTCTACGATCGATACAAACAGGGTTTGCCATCATTTTCCTTTTACACAGCAGAATCATAGATTCCCGTAAAGAATCCACCCTCACAATTAGAGCAGTGTATGTGGAGAGTGGAAGGGTGATTACATTTGTGGAGAAGGAGCTCGAAAGGAGAGAGCGACGAGAAGAGAAGAAAGGTTGTGCCTCCTCTTGGCTCTTCTCGCCCTCCTCATCGGCCCCAGGCGACCTGAAGCAGTCTGTGTTTATAAGCCCATTGTATGCAGGCCCAAAGAGCGCCTGTCAGCGGGCACAAACTGTAAATACCCACAGATGTGAGTTGAGGCACAGTCCCCTGTACCATTCGCCTCTCCGTCAAGTTGTGCAGGGACAGAGAGGAGAGTGGTCAGAGCACAGTCCCCTGTAACCTTCGCCTCTCCGTCAAGTTGTGCAGGGACAGAGAGGAGAGTGGTCAGAGCACAGTCCCCTGTACCCTTCGCCTCTCCGTCAAGTTGTGCAGGGACAGAGAGGAGAGTGGTCAGAGCACAGTCCCCTGTACCCTTCGCCTCTCCGTCAAGTTGTGCAGGGACAGAGAGGAGAGTGGTCAGAGCACAGTCCCCTGTAACCTTCGCCTCTCCGTCATGTTGTGCAGGGACAGAGAGGAGAGTGGTCAGAGCACAGTCCCCTGTAACCTTCGCCTCTCCGTCAAGCTGTGCAGGGACAGAGAGGAGAGTGGTCAGAGCACAGTCCCCTGTAACCTTCGCCTCTCCGTCAAGTTGTGCAGGGACAGAGAGGAGAGTGGTCAGAGCACAGTCCCCTGTAACCTTCGCCTCTCCGTCCAAGTTGTGCAGGGACAGAGAGGAGAGTGGTCAGAGCACAGTCCCCTGTACCCTTCGCCTCTCCGTCAAGTTGTGCAGGGACAGAGAGGAGAGTGGTCAGAGCACAGTCCCCTGTACCCTTCGCCTCTCCGTCAAGTTGTGCAGGGACAGAGAGGAGAGTGGTCAGAGCACAGTCCCCTGTAACCTTCGCCTCTCCGTCATGTTGTGCAGGGACAGAGAGGAGAGTGGTCAGAGCACAGTCCCCTGTACCCTTCGCCTCTCCGTCAAGTTGTGCAGGGACAGAGAGGAGAGTGGTCAGAGCACAGTCCCCTGTAACCTTCGCCTCTCCGTCAAGTTGTGCAGGGACAGAGAGGAGAGTGGTCAGAGCACAGTCCCCTGTAACCTTCGCCTCTCCGTCAAGTTGTGCAGGGACAGAGAGGAGAGTGGTCAGAGCACAGTCCCCTGTACCCTTCGCCTCTCCGTCAAGTTGTGCAGGGACAGAGAGGAGAGTGGTCAGAGCACAGTCCCCTGTAACCTTCGCCTCTCCATCATGTTGTGCAGGGACAGAGAGGAGAGTGGTCAGAGCACAGTCCCCTGTACCCTTCGCCTCTCCGTCATGTTGTGCAGGGACAGAGAGGAGAGTGGTCAGAGCACAGTCCCCTGTAACCTTCGCCTCTCCGTCAAGTTGTGCAGGGACAGAGAGGAGAGTGGTCAGAGCACAGTCCCCTGTACCCTTCGCCTCTCCGTCAAGTTGTGCAGGGACAGAGAGGAGAGTGGTCAGAGCACAGTCCCCTGTAACCTTCGCCTCTCCGTCAAGTTGTGCAGGGACAGAGAGGAGAGTGGTCAGAGCACAGTCCCCTGTAACCTTCGCCTCTCCGTCAAGTTGTGCAGGGACAGAGAGGAGAGTGGTCAGAGCACAGTCCCCTGTACCCTTCGCCTCTCCGTCAAGTTGTGCAGGGACAGAGAGGAGAGTGGTCAGAGCACAGTCCCCTGTAACCTTCGCCTCTCCGTCAAGTTGTGCAGGGACAGAGAGGAGAGTGGTCAGAGCACAGTCCCCTGTACCCTTCGCTCTCCGTCAAGTTGTGCAGGGACAGAGAGGAGAGTGGTCAGAGCACAGTCCCCTGTAACCTTCGCCTCTCCGTCAAGTTGTGCAGGGACAGAGAGGAGAGTGGTCAGAGCACAGTCCCCTGTACCCTTCGCCTCTCCGTCAAGTTGTGCAGGGACAGAGAGGAGAGTGGTCAGAGCACAGTCCCCTGTAACCTTCGCCTCTCCGTCAAGTTGTGCAGGGACAGAGAGGAGAGTGGTCAGAGCACAGTCCCCTGTAACCTTCGCCTCTCCGTCAAGCTGTGCAGGGACAGAGAGGAGAGTGGTCAGAGCACAGTCCCTTGTACCCTTCGCCTCTCCGTCAAGTTGTGCAGGGACAGAGAGGAGAGTGGTCAGAGCACAGTCCCCTGTAACCTTCGCCTCTCCGTCAAGTTGTGCAGGGACAGAGAGGAGAGTGGTCAGAGCACAGTCCCCTGTACCCTTCGCCTCTCCGTCAAGTTGTGCAGGGACAGAGAGGAGAGTGGTCAGAGCACAGTCCCCTGTAACCTTCGCCTCTCCGTCAAGTTGTGCAGGGACAGAGAGGAGAGTGGTCAGAGCACAGTCCCCTGTAACCTTCGCCTCTCCGTCAAGTTGTGCAGGGACAGAGAGGAGAGTGGTCAGAGCACAGTCCTAACACATTACTATGACACACCATCCCAGCCCCTCATCTCCAATGCTAAACAAATAATCAGAAAAGAAAGGGCCTCTATTTGATTAGTGGTAGATATATTCATGACACGTGCCCACGTTGGTTTTTCCGCCCATCTGATATCGACGGCTTATGTTGTGGGAGAGAAGAGGTATGAAAATGAGATATGGTTATGATTGGAGTGAATTTTATGAGGAAGAAATGTAGCGATCTAAGCTGGAAGGTCCTGGACATCATCACTCAATACAGCAATAACAACAGAAGCTTTCGGAAAAGATAGAAAGATAACCTTTTAAGAAAAAGTCATTTTAAAATCAGAAGCAATATCCCCCCCCAAAATGTGAAAGTTGCAGAGGAACATTGATTATAATACTCTCAAGACCAAGATAATACCACAGCATAGTAAAGTATTAAAATATTGTGATTTAACCTTGACAGTGTATTACAGAACAATACTGAACCTGGAGACTCTGGGGGATAACAAACACAGTGAGAGGGAGATAGAATGACTGAGTTATAGTCTCTCAAGCCCAGACAGACACAACAACAACCATCGCAGTCCCATTATGGTAACTCTGGTGTACAGCGCACTGCCTGTTACTGTACTCCATTCCGACACACAGCCATCGCCGCACACGTAAGCCCGCACACTCACTCTCTCTCAGAAGCACTTCAGTTAGGCCATGGTTCACTCAGAAGTGTAGTCCACTCAAGACAGACAGAAACGCCCTGTCTCTAACACTCTCTCCCCTGGACACATCCTGACCTTTACCATGACTTACACACACTAATAATGGCACAGTGCCCCACTGCAACACACACACACCCACTAGAGAAAAATACAATTAATTGGCAGAACTGATGCAATAAAGCCAAATAGAATGATACGTTTATAACAATGTGCACCACAGTTGTTTTTTATGACCCTTTAAAAACTACTACTACTGGTTTGATGGTTGTAGCCATCCATTGTACCATTAACAATCACCCATATTAGAAAACTTATTTCATTTCAAACTTCACATTTCTTTAGTATAGATACTTATCGTAATGAATGATATCAGCAAAATGCCTTCAGTAAGTGGTCGGTATCGATCAGCTCTAGCACCCATACACACACGGTGTGTTTAATGAACTGCCCGAATCAGAGGCTCTTTTCCAGAGCCAACATCAGATGATGACAACTGAGAAACATACCCCAGGGGTTGAGGTTTCTTTTCACTGGTTCTCTCACCTCTGTCAATTCATCAATTAGAGACAGAGGGATAGCAGATGGGGTGATGCTGGATAGGGAGAGGGTGCTGGGGGAACTCAAGGACAGCCAAGTCAATGGAGCATCAGAAAAAGAGGAAGAGAGGGTGATTAAACAAATAGAAAGAGGACAGGCATGAAACACTTGACCTCTAACTCAACGTCAACAAAACAAAGGAGATGATCGTGGACTTCAGGAAGAGGGAGCACCCCCCCACCCATGGGACAGTAGTGGAGAAGGTGGAAAGTTTTAAGTTCCTCGGCGTACACATCACGGACAAACTGAAATGGTTCACCCACACAGACAGTCTGGTGAAGACAGCGCCTCTTCAACCTCAGGAGGCTGAAGAAATGTGGCTTGTCATCTAAAAAACACTCTCAAATGGAGAGTATCCTGTCGGGCTGCATCACCGGCTGGTATGGCAACTGCACTGCCCTCAACCGCAAGGCTCTCCAGAGGGTAGTGCGGTCTGCACAACGCATCACCGGGGGCAAACTACCTCCCCTCCAGGACACCCACAGCACCCAATGTCACAGGAAGGCCAAAAAGATCATCAAGGACAACATCCACCCGAGCCACTGCCTGTGGTCAGTACAGGTGCATCAAAGCTGGGACCGAGAGACTGAAAAACAGCTTCTATCTCAAGGCCATCAGACTGTTAAACTGCCATCACTAACATAGAGAGGCTGCTGTCAACATACAGACTCAAATCTCTGACCACTTAAATAAATGGACTTAATAAAGGTTCAATAGTCACTTTAAATAACACCACTTTAATAATGTTTACATATCCCACATTACTCATCTCATATGTATATACTGTACTCTATACCATCTACTGCATCTTGCCTATGCCGTTCGGCCATCACTCATCCATATATTTATGTACATATTCTTATTCATTCCTTTACACTTGTGTGTATAAGGTAGTTGTTGTGAATTTGCTAGATTACGTGTTAGATATTACTGGAACTAAAAGCACAAGCATTCCACTACCCTCGCATTAACATCTGCTAACCATGTGTATGTGACCCCAAAAAATGTGATTTGATGTGGCCATGTGTCAGAGAAGACCATTTTCCTGACTATAAACATGAATACTGAATATATCATCTATGAAATAATATAGCTTTGCTGACAAGCGGTGGTGAAATGAATACTAGTTTGATGGCACTCAACTAGGGAAGTTTACCGTAAAGGGAAAATAGCAGCCAACCTACACAATCTCAACAACTCAGTCATGCACGGCATTCAGTGGAAACGTCATGTGTTCTCAGGGTATTTTGTCGTCCTTAACGTAGGAGACACTCCTAGCTAGCCAATAGCCAGCCAACGTCTACTGAATAGAACTTTCGCATTCCGGTCGCATTCCGCTTCGCTCCACAGGTAGTATCATATTTTCATTTCATTTCATTACAGTCCCAACGGTGTGATTTGTTTGATCGTAGCTAGCTACATAGCTAGCTACATAGCCGTCTTTGTTTCAAAGATAATTGTGTAGTCTAGAGCGATTTTCTAGGTTAGCTAGCCAGCTATTGTCGTTCTCCTAACGCAACGTAACGTAACCAACACTGCTAGCTAGCCAGCTTGCCCCCGAAAAGCAGCATTGTAGAAACTTCACACTCAACGGAACGACTTGATTAGGGTAGTGTCAACAACACAGCTAGCCTACCTCAGCAGTACTGTATCATTTTAATCATTTTAGTCAATTAGATTCTTGCTACGTAAGCTTAACTTTCTGAACATTCGAGACGTGTAGTCCATTTGTCATTCCAATCTCCTCTGCATTAGCGTAGCCTCTTCTCTAGCCTGTCAACTATGTGTCTGTCTATCCCTGTTCTCTCCTCTCTGCACAGACCATACAAACGCTCCACACCGCATGGCCGCGGCCACCCTAATCTGGTGGTCCCAGCGCACGACCCACGTGGAGTTCCAGGTCTCCGGTAGCCTCTGGAACTGCCGATCTGCGGCCAACAAGGCAGAGTTCATCTCAGCCTATGCCTCCCTCCAGTCCTCGACTTCTTGGCTCTGACGGAAACATGGATCACCACAGACAACACCGCTACTCCTACTGCTCTCTTCGTCCGCCCACGTGCTCTCGCACACCCCGAGAGCTTCTGGTCAGCGGGGTGGTGGCACCGGGATCCTCATCTCTCCCAAGTGGTCATTCTCTCTTTCTCCCCTTACCCATCTGTCTATCGCCTCCTTTGAATTCCATGCTGTCACAGTTACCAGCCCTTTCAAGCTTAACATCCTTATCATTTATCGCCCTCCAGGTTCCTCGAGAGTTCATCAATGAGCTTGATGCCTTGATAAGCTCCTTTCCTGAGGACGGCTCACCTCTCACAGTTCTGGGCGACTTTAACCTCCCCACGTCTACCTTTGACTCATTCCTCTCTGCCTCCTTCTTTCCACTCCTCTCCTCTTTTGACCTCACCCTCTCACCTTCCCCCTACTCACAAGGCAGGCAATACGCTCGACCTCATCTTTACTAGATGCTGTTCCTCCACTAACCTCATTGCAACTCCCCTCCAAGTCTCCGACCACTACCTTGTATCCTTTTCCCTCTCGCTCTCATCCAACACTTCCCACATTGCCCCTACTCGGATGGTATCGCGCCGTCCCAACCTTCACTCTCTCTCCCCAGCTACTCTCTCCTCTTCCATCCTATCATCTCTTCCCTCTGCTCAAACCTTCTCCAACCTATCTCCTGATTCTGCCTCCTCAACCCTCCTCTCCTCCCTTTCTGCATCCTTTGACTCTCTATGTCCCCTATCCTCCAGGCCGGCTCGGTCCTCCCCTCCCGCTCCGTGGCTCGACGACTCATTGCGAGCTCACAGAACAGGGCTCCGGGCAGCCGAGCTGACCTCTTTCTCCCCTCTCTCTCCAGATGACATCTCGCGTCTTGTGACGGCCGGCCGCCCAACAACCTGCCCGCTTGACCCTATCCCCTCCTCTCTTCTCCAAACCATCTCCGGTGACCTTCTCCCTTACCTCACCTCGCTCATCAACTCATCCCTGACCGCTGGCTACGTCCCTCCCGTCTTCAAGAGAGCGAGAGTTGCACCCCTTCTGAAAAAACCTACACTCGATCCCTCCGATGTCAACAACTACAGACCAGTATCCCTTCTTTCTTTTCTCTCCAAAACTCTTGAACGTGCCGTCCTTGGCCAGCTCTCCCGCTATCTCTCAGAATGACCTTCTTGATCCAAATCAGTCAGGTTTCAAGACTAGTCATTCAACTGAGACTGCTCTTCTCTGTATCACGGAGGCGCTCCGCACTGCCAAAGCTAACTCTCTCTCCTCTGCTCTCATCCTTCTAGACCTATCGGCTGCCTTCGATACTGTGAACCATCAGATCCTCCTCTCCACCCTCTCCGAGTTGGGCATCTCCGGCGCGGCCCACGCTTGAATTGCGTCCTACCTGACAGGTCGCTCCTACCAGGTGGCGTGGCGAGAATCCGTCTCCTCACCACGTGCTCTCACCACTGGTGTCCCCCAGGGCTCTGTTCTAGGCCCTCTCCTATTCTCGCTATACACCAAGTCACTTGGCTCTGTCATAACCTCACATGGTCTCTCCTATCATTGCTATGCAGACGACACACAATTAATCTTCTCCTTTCCCCTTCTGACGACCAGGTGGCGAATCGCATCTCTGCATGTCTGGCAGACATATCAGTGTGGATGACGGATCATCACCTCAAGCTGAACCTCGGCAAGACGGAGCTGCTCTTCCTCCCGGGGAAGGACTGCCCGTTCCATGATCTCGCCATCACGGTTGACAACTCCATTGTGTCCTCGTCCCAGAGCGCTAAGAACCTTGGCGTGATCCTGGACAACACCCTGTCGTTCTCAAATAACATCAAGGCGGTGGCCCGTTCCTGTAGGTTCATGCTCTACAACATCCGCAGAGTACGACCCTGCCTCACACAGGAAGCGGCGCAGGTCCTAATCCAGGCACTTGTCATCTCCCGTCTGGATTACTGCAACTCGCTGTTGGCTGGGCTCCCTGCCTGTGCCATTAAACCCCTACAACTCATCCAGAACGCCGCAGCCCGTCTGGTGTTCAACCTTCCCAAGTTCTCTCACGTCACCCCGCTCCTCCGCTCTCTCCACTGGCTTCCAGTTGAAGCTCGCATCCGCTACAAGACCATGGTGCTTGCCTACGGAGCTGTGAGGGGAACGGCACCTCAGTACCTCCAGGCTCTGATCAGGCCCTACACCCAAACAAGGGCACTGCGTTCATCCACCTCTGGCCTGCTCGCCTCCCTACCACTGAGGAAGTACAGTTCCCGCTCAGCCCAGTCAAAACTGTTCGCTGCTCTGGCCCCCCAATGGTGGAACAAACTCCCTCACGACGCCAGGACAGCGGAGTCAATCACCACCTTCCGGAGACACCTGAAACCCCACCTCTTTAAGGAATACCTAGGATAGGATAAAGTAATCCTTCTCACCCCCCCCCCTCCCCTCCCCCCCCTTAAAAGACCTAGATGCACTATTGTAAAGTGGCTGTTCCACTGGATGTCATAAGGTGAAAGCACCAATTTGTAAGTCGCTCTGGATAAGAGCGTCTGCTAAATGACTTAAATGTAAATGTAAATGTACTTTACTGTACATGAGGGGAAAACAAGGTTCCTTTATAAGGCCTTGGTACAGGAAGTCTTTTAAAGCTCTAAAAACATGCATTAAATGTGTGAGGTTTAGAGTGGTGTGTGTGTGTGTATGTACGTGTTTGTGTGTGTCACAGGTCAATAGATCCTCTAGGTGGGAGAGTTTCCTTATTGAGCATCTGTCACTTAGTGCGTGTCACAGCCCACCTGCCAGCCAGCGTGTCAGGGGCTGATTGTGTGTCAGCACTTATCTGTCCAACGAGGGAGAACTCCCTCTGTCTGGGTCTTGGCAGGGCAATGTGTATGTGTGTGTGTGTTAAAGCAGACCTCAGCTGGCATGTCTAAAAATCACTGCCAATTGTGTGTTTGTTTGTAAACACTGCTTACATAGCAATGAGTAATAGTATTCATATGCATTTGTATGTCAGGTCCTCTCCAGGTCAGTGTGTTTGTAGCTGACTTTTCTCTGACAACCATGGTCTGTGGGGAATTCTCTGGGGTGGTCTGGATGTGTTTTTGCCTCTTGGTGGACTGTGTGTGATAGACCACCCCGGCTGTGTTGTGGAGGTGCAGTGTGACCGATGCGCAGCCCAGTAGGGAGCTACAGCCTCCTCATATGCCACCAGCTAAGGGGATCCATTATCGCAGACAGCCCTGGAATAGTGCGGGTGACTCAACAGGCAGGAGGTGGGCTTGTTCATCAGGCTTCCCTCACGTTCCAAAGGCCCGGGTAATCAATCCTGGTGCATCAGAGCTGGGAGCATCCACATGCACACATTGACATCATCAGGCCCTGCTTCTCTATATTCTACTCGCTGTGCTGTCCGCCCTCACAGAGGTAATGGGTGACATCAGTCATGATAATGCCACCTGGCCACCTATCGTAGTGTGGTGTGTAGTAAGGCTCTCACCTTAGGACAGGAGAGGACAACTAGGGACACCAGTTTTTGGGAGAAAAACAATACTGTTAGTGAATAAAATTTGACTTAACCACAGCCTCAGTAATGAAACTTTTACAATCTACCCAGGTTGACACTCAATTGACTGAAGTAGAACCTTGAGACAGAACAAGAAGTTTGCCATTATGATTTGTTTTCTATGTACAAATTAAACATGGTTGGAATTCAGACATTTTTATTTTTAAGTTGACTCAATCAATTTCCAAACGATAGCTAGACAATCTGAAATAAAATAAACGCAACATGTTGGTCAACATGTGTGGATTTCATGAGCTGATAAAAAAATACATTTTCCATAAGCACAAAAAGCTTCTGCCCCCAATTTTGAGCACAAATTTGTTAACATCCCTGTTAGTGAGCATTTCTCCTTTGCCAAGATATTCCATCCACCTGGCAGGTGTGGCATATAAATAAGCTGATTAAATGGCATGATCATTACACAGGTGTACCTTGTGCTGTGGACAATAAAACAGCCATTCTAAAATGGGCAGTTTTCATTCAACACAATACCACAGATGTATCACATTTTAAGGGAGGATGCAAATGGCATACTGACTGCAGGAATGTCCACCAGAGGTGTTGCCAGATCATTTTATGTACATTTCTATGACATAAGCAGCCTCCAACTTCATTTGGAGAATTTGGCAGTACGTCCAACCGGCCTCACAACATGTAACCATGCCAGCCCAGGACCTGCACATCCACAGACCAGGTGTAACCACGCCAGCCCAGGACCTGCACATCCACAGACCAGGTGTAACCACGCCAGCCCAGGACCTGCACATCCACAGACCAGGTGTAACCACGCCAGCCCAAGACCTGCACATCCACAGACCAGGTGTAACCACGCCAGCCCAGGACCTGCACATCCACAGACAACATGTAACCACGCCAGCCCAGGACCTGCACATCCACAGACCAGGTGTAACCACGCCAGCACAGGACCTGCACATCCACAGACAACATGTAACCACGCCAGCCCAGGACCTGCACATCCACAGACAACATGTAACCACGCCAGCCCAGGACCTGCACATCCACAGACCAGGTGTAACCACGCCAGCCCAGGACCTGCACATCCACAGACAACATGTAACCACGCCAGCCCAGGACCTGCACATCCGGCTTCTTCACCTCAGACAACATGTAACCACGCCAGCCCAGGACCTGCACATCCGGCTTCTTCACTTCAGACAACATGTAACCACGCCAGCCCAGGACCTGCACATCCGGCTTCTTCACTTCAGACAACATGTAACCACGCCAGCCCAGGACCTGCACATCCGGCTTCTTCACCTCAGACAACATGTAACCACGCCAGCCTAGGACCTGCACATCCGGCTTCTTCACCTCAGACAACATGTAACCACGCCAGCCTAGGACCTGCACATCCGGCTTCTTCACCTCAGACAACATGTAACCACGCCAGCCCAGGACCTGCACATCCGGCTTCTTCACCTCAGACAACATGTAACCACGCCAGCCCAGGACCTGCACATCCGGCTTCTTCACCTCAGACAACATGTAACCACGCCAGCCCAGGACCTGCACATCCGGCTTTTTCACCTGCGGGATCGTCTGTGACCAGCCACCCCGACAGCTGATGAAATGGAGGAGTATTTATGTTTGTAATTTAAAGCCCTTTTGTGGGGAAAAACTCATTCTGATTAGCTGGTCCTGGCTCCCTAATCAATGGATTTCACATGACTTGGCAGGGGCACAGCCATTGGTGGGCCTGGAAGGGCATAGGCCACCAATGGCTGCGCCCCTGCCAAGTCATGTGAAATCCATAGATTAGGGCCTAATGCATTTATTTAAATTGACTTATGAACTGTAGCACAGTAAAATCATCAAAATTATTGTATGTTGTGTTTACATTGATTTGATGTAAAAATAAATAAAAAATGCACACACACCATTTAAAAGTTTGGATACCTACTCATTCAAGGGTTTGTCATTTGTACTATTTTCTACATTGTAGAATAATAGTGAAGACATCAAAACGATGAAATAACATATAACACAAAAGTGTTCAACAAATCCAAATATATGTTATATTTGAGATTCTTCAAAGTAGCCACCCTTTGCCTTGACAACTTTGCACCCTCTTGGCAATCTGTCAAACAGCTTCATGGAGGTTGTGTCGTAGCTGAATCAGAATTAGTTAGGTAACATAGATAAGATGTTTTATTTATTATACTTATTATTGGAATCATTAGAATGTCTTCTTTTGGACTATACTGTTGGCAGTTGCATTTTCCTCTCTCTTCTCTAGGGAAAAGTCACTTGGGGCCCAGAGAGGGGAGAGGTCAGGCTTGTCTTTTACATGTCTTCATGTATGAATATATCTGTTAAACCATGTGAAGGGCTCCACTATGTCTGTACTCCAGTCATTCCCTACTTTTCCCATTGGGGGGAGGAGTATGGCAGTGTCTGGAACCATTGTATGTCCCCTCTGATGTTGAAACTTGTCTTTCATAGTATATGACCTAGAGGCTCACTCCTCTCAGGGAGCTTGTCCAGGGGTGGGTTGTATTTGAGATGGGAGTATCTAGAATTGACAATTGATATATGCCATTGGATGAGGTAATGTTTTGGTACTATGAAGTACCAAGAATGGGAAGTAGAACCTCGTCTAAGAGACCAAATTGAACGATAGCATTAGCTATAAATTATCTAGCTATGGGCTACTCCTCTTTCAAGTAAAAGGCCCTTTGTGAAGTTCCTAAGATCTGTGGTTCGTCATTGTGAGTTGAGAGGAGTGTGTCTTGGCTATAAAAGATGAAGTATTCTTTTGTAAGCACTCTCAGAATGAATTTATAGACACTGAATTGACAAATCCATCATTACTTGATGTCCATCATTACTTTAAGACATGAAGGTCAGTCAATACGGAACATTTCAAGAACTTTGAAAGTTTCTTCAAGTGCAGTCGCAAAAACCATCAAGCGATATGATGAGACTGGTTCTCATAAGGACCGCCACAGGAAAGTTACCTCTGCTGCAGAGGATAAATTCATTAGTTACCAGCCTCAGAAATTGCAGCCCAATAAATGCTTAACAGAGTTCAAGTAACAATCACCTCAACATCAACTGTTCAGAGGAGACTACGAGAATGAGGCCTTCGTGGTCAATTTGCAGCAAAGGAACCACTACTAAAGGACATTAATAAGAAGAGACTTGCTTGGTCCAAGAAACACGAGCAATGGACATTAGACCGGTGGAAGTCTGATGAGTCCAAATTTGAGATTTTTGGTTCCACCCACCGTGTCTTTGTGAGATGCAGAGTTGGTAAACAGATGATCTCTGCATGTGTGGTTCCAACCGTGAAGCATGGAGGAGGTGGTGTGATGGTGCTTTGCTGGTGATTTATTAAGAATTCAAGGAACACTTAACCAGCATGGCTACCACAGCATTCTGTAGTGATGGTTTGCGCTTAGTGGGACTATCATTTGTTTTTCAACAGGACAATGACCCAAAACACACCTCCAGGCTGTATAAGGGCTATTTGACCAAGAAGGAAAGTGGAGTGCTGCATCAGATAACCTGGCCTGCACAATCACCTGACCTCAACCCAAGTGAAATGGTTTGGGATGAGTTGGACCGCAGAGTGAAGGAAAATTAGCCAACAAATGCTCAGCGTATGTGGGAACTCCTTCAAGACTTTTGGAAAAGCATTCCAGATGAAGCTGGTTGAGAGAATGCCTAGAGTGTGCAAAGCTGTCATCAAGGCAAAGGGTGGCTACTTTAAACAATCCTAAATATATTTTTTGGTTACTACAGGATTCCATGTGTGTTATTTCATAGTTTTACAATGTAGAAAATAGTAAAAAATAAAGAATAACCCTTGAATGAGTAGAGTTTAGGAAACTCAGTTGGGGGTCTCAATTTACTGTTGAGAGTTAGAATAGTACAATACACAATGTGCAATTTAAAAATTTGGTTGTGCAGCAGCAGTTTCTCTTGCTATGTCAGACGGTAACTCAATTAGCCCATCTTACCTAACATTTTTTGGATTGGTAAATTTGTTTACATAGCTGGGTGATAGACTATCTACCGACCGGGGAGGCCCCCATTGATTTTGTTAGTCACTCACTCAGATATCATTAAAAAAATCAATTTTTTTTTTTTATCTCTGCCCAATGGCCAAATGTGTAGAATTGCAGGAAAGGAACTGGCTCTGACTTCATGTGTGGGTATAGATGTAGGTACGTAGTAGAGGTCGACCGATTAATCGGAATGGCCAATTAATTAGGGCCGATTTCAAGTTTTCATAACAATCGGAATTTTTGGACACCGACTGCCAATTTTTTACTATATTTTTTTACTCCTTTATTTAATCTTTATTTAACTAGGCAAGTCAGTTAAGAACACATTCTTATTTTCAATGACGGCCTAGGAACGGTGGGTTAACTGCCTCTTTCAGGGGCAGAACGACAGATTTTTACCTTGTCAGCTCAGGGGAATCAATCTTGCAACCTTACAGTTAACTAGTCCAACGCCCGAACCACCTGAATACATTGCACTCCACGAGGAGACTGCCTGTTACGCGAATGCAGTAGAAGCCAAGGTAAGTTGCTAGCTAGCATTAAACGTATCTTATAAAAAACAATCAATCTTAACATAATCACTAGTTAACTACACATGGTTGATGATATTACTAGTTTAACTAGCGTGTCCTGCGTTGCATATAATCGATGCGGTGCGTATAGTTGCTCCAATGTGTACCTAAACCATAAACATCAATGCCTTTCTTAAAATCAATAGACAGAAGTATATATTTTTAAACCTGCATATTTAGCTAAAATAAATCCAGGTTAGCAGGCAATATTAACCAGGT
The DNA here is from genome assembly GCF_034236695.1 of Oncorhynchus nerka. Taxonomy (NCBI): domain Eukaryota; kingdom Metazoa; phylum Chordata; class Actinopteri; order Salmoniformes; family Salmonidae; genus Oncorhynchus; species Oncorhynchus nerka. The sequence goes on from NC_088420.1 coordinate 22,875,203, forward strand.
GAAATTGTATCACTTCTCTTGCGTTCATTGCACGCAGAGTCAGTGTATATGCAACAGTTTGGGCCGCCTAATTTGCCAGAATTTTACGTAATTATGACATAACATTGAAGGTTGTGCAATGTAACAGGAATATTTAGACTGATGGATGCCACCGTTAGATAAAATACGTAACGGTTCCGTATTTCACTGAAAGAATAAACGTCTTGTTTTCGAGATGATAGTTTCCGGATTCTCCCATATTAATGACCTAAGGCTCGTATTTCTGTGTGTTATTATGTTTTAACTAAGTCAATGATTTGATAGAGCAATCTGACTGAGCGATGGTAGGCACCAGCAGGCTAGTAAGCATTCATTCAAACAGCACTTTTGTGCGTTTTGCCAGCTGTGCTTCAAGCATTGCGCTGTTTATGACTTCAAGCCTATCAACTCCCGAGATGAGACTGGTGTAACCAATGTGAAATGGCTAGCTAGTTAGCGGGGTGCACGCTAATAGCGTTTCAAACGTCACTCGCTCTGAGCCTTGGAGTGGTTGTTCCCCTTGCTCTGCATGGGTAACGCTGCTTCGATGGTGGCTGTTGTCGTTGTGTTGCTGGTTCGAGCCCAGGGAGGAACGAGGAGAGGGACGGAAGCTATACTGTTACACTGGCAATACTAGAGTGCCTATAAGAACATCCAATAGTCAAAGGTTATGAAATACAAATGGTATAGAGAGAAATAGTCCTAAAATTCCTATAATAACTACAACCTAAATCTTCTAACCTGGAAATATTGAAGTCTCATGTTAAAAGGAACCACCAGCTTCCATATGTTCTCATGTTCTGAGCAAGGAACTTAAACGTTAGCTTTCTTACATGGCACATATTGCACTTTTACATTCTCCTCCAACACTTTGTTTTTGCATTATTTAAACCAAATTGAACATGTTTCATTATTTATTTGAGGCTAAATTGATTTTATTGATGTATTATATTAAGTTAAAATAAGTGTTCATTCAGTATTGCTGTAATTGTCATTATTACAAATTTTTAAAAAAGTTTTTTAAAAGGCCGATTAATAGGTATCGGCTTTTTTTGGTCCTCCAATAATCGCTATCGGTATTGAAAAATCATAGTCGGTCGACCTCTAGTACGTACACTTGCATGAGGAGTTCAGATTTTCTGTGGCCCCCACCAAAGTTTCCCCATCCCTGGTCTCGGGCATTGGCGGAGCACATGGCATCCAAGATGTCCTCCCCAAACTGGGAAGGGATTCGACAAAGGCATTAAAGACACCCTTCACGTCATCATCTAGTGAACATAATGAAGTCTAGGAGAGGAGGAGGACAGTATCAACTTATCAAACCATGGTGTGAGACAGCCAGACACTGCTTGAGTGGTCTACTGCCGCCACTGTCATCCTGGTGGGAATACAGGTCCATCCAGTCTGGGTCTCCTGTATCCTGGTCTGTTAACACCACCAGTCTGTTCCATGAAGGGCAGCCAGACGAGGCAGTCCACAGCGGGCCCCCCAAAGCCATGTTAGGGGAGGAGATTGCTGGGTTGCTGACAGGGCCAATACTGCTTGTTCATGTCCCTGTGGTAATTCCATGTTCCCCTGTCCAGCCTGCCTCCCCTCTTCTCCTCGGTCTTCCAGCCGTGTGTGTGAGCCGATCAGAGGATCAGTGCTGGAGGCAGAGATGTCCAGGAGTCAAGTGTACACTGTATCACCCTGGCTAGCCTGTTCTCTCAGACCAGAGACAAAGTGTACACTGTATCACTCTGGCTAGCCTGTCACCCTCTCTCTCTCAGACCAGAGACAAAGTGTACACTGTATCACCCTGGCTAGCCTGTTCTCTCAGACCAGAGACAAAGTGTACACTGTATCACCCTGGCTAGCCTGTTCTCAGACCAGAGACAAAGTGTACACTGTATCACCCTGGCTAGCCTGTTCTCTCTCTCAGACCAGAGACAAAGTGTACACTGTATCACCCTGGCTAGCCTGTTCTCTCAGACCAGAGACAAAGTGTATACTGTATCACCCTGGCTAGCCTGTTCTCTCTCTCAGACCAGAGACAAAGTGTACACTGTATCACCCTGGCTAGCCTGTTCTCTCTCAGACCAGAGACAAAGTGTACACTGTATCACCCTGAAAAGCCTGTTCTCTCAGACCAGAGACAAAGTGTACACTGTATCAGCCCCTCAGACCAGAGACAAAGCCTGTTCTCTCAGACCAGAGACAAAGTGTACACTGTATCACCCTGGCTAGCCTGTTCTCTCAGACCAGAGACAAAGTGTACACTGTATCACCCTGGCTAGCCTGTTCTCTCAGACCAGAGACAAAGTGTATACTGTATCACCCTGGCTAGCCTGTTCTCTCAGACCAGAGACAAAGTGTATACTGTATCACCCTGGCTAGCCTGTTCTCTCAGACCAGAGACAAAGTGTACACTGTATCACCCTGGCTAGCCTGTTCTCTCTCTCAGACCAGAGACAAAGTGTACACTGTATCACCCTGGCTAGCCTGTTCTCTCAGACCAGAGACAAAGTGTATACTGTATCACCCTGGCTAGCCTGTTCTCTCAGACCAGAGACAAAGTGTACACTGAATCACCCTGGCTAGCCTGTTCTCTCTCTCAGACCAGAGACAAAGTGTACACTGTATCACCCTGGCTAGCCTGTTCTCTCAGACCAGAGACAAAGTGTACACTGTATCACCCTGGCTAGCCTGTTCTCTCTCTCAGACCAGAGACAAAGTGTATACTGTATCACCCTGGCTAGCCTGTTCTCTCTCTCAGACCAGAGACAAAGTGTACACTGTATCACCCTGGCTAGCCTGTTCTCTCAGACCAGAGACAAAGGGTATACTGTATCACCCTGGCTAGCCTGTTCTCTCAGACCAGAGACAAAGTGTACACTGTATCACCCTGAAAAGCCTGTTCTCTCAGACCAGAGACAAAGTGTATACTGTATCACCCTGGCTAGCCTGTTCTCTCAGACCAGAGACAAAGTGTATACTGTATCACCCTGGCTAGCCTGTTCTCTCTATCAGACCAGAGACAAAGTGTATACTGTATCACCCTGGCTAGCCTGTTCTCTCTCTCAGACCAGAGACAAAGTGTACACTGTATCACCCTGGCTAGCCTGTTCTCTCAGACCAGAGACAAAGTGTATACTGTATCACCCTGGCTAGCCTGTTCTCTCAGACCAGAGACAAAGTGTACACTGTATCACCCTTAGCCTGTTCTCTCAGACCAGAGACAAAGTGTACACTGTATCACCCTGGCTAGCCTGTTCTCTCTCTCAGACCAGAGACAAAGTGTACACTGTATCACCCTGGCTAGCCTGTTCTCTCAGACCAGAGACAAAGTGTACACTGTATCACCCTGGCTAGCCTGTTCTCTCAGACCAGAGACAAAGTGTATACTGTATCACCCTGGCTAGCCTGTTCTCTCAGACCAGAGACAAAGTGTACACTGAATCACCCTGGCTAGCCTGTTCTCTCTCTCAGACCAGAGACAAAGTGTACACTGTATCACCCTGGCTAGCCTGTTCTCTCAGACCAGAGACAAAGTGTACACTGTATCACCCTGGCTAGCCTGTTCTCTCTCTCAGACCAGAGACAAAGTGTATACTGTATCACCCTGGCTAGCCTGTTCTCTCAGACCAGAGACAAAGTGTATACTGTATCACCCTGGCTAGCCTGTTCTCTCAGACCAGAGACAAAGTGTACACTGTATCACCCTGAAAAGCCTGTTCTCTCAGACCAGAGACAAAGTGTATACTGTATCACCCTGGCTAGCCTGTTCTCTCAGACCAGAGACAAAGTGTACACTGTATCACCCTGGCTAGCCTGTTCTCTCAGACCAGAGACAAAGTGTACACTGTATCACCCTGGCTAGCCTGTTCTCTCTCTCAGACCAGAGACCACTGTATCACCCTGCTAGCCTCTCTCAGACCAGAGACAAAGTGTACACTGTATCACCCTGGCTAGCCTGTTCTCTCTCTCAGACCAGAGACAAAGTGTACACTGTATCACCCTGGCTAGCCTGTTCTCTCAGACCAGAGACAAAGTGTACACTGTATCACCCTGGCTAGCCTGTTCTCTCTCAGACCAGAGACAAAGTGTATACTGTATCACCCTGGCTAGCCTGTTCTCTCAGACCAGAGACAAAGTGTACACTGTATCACCCTGGCTAGCCTGTTCTCTCTCAGACCAGAGACAAAGTGTACACTGTATCACCCTGGCTAGCCTGTTCTCTCAGACCAGAGACAAAGTGTACACTGTATCACCCTGGCTAGCCTGTTCTCTCTCAGACCAGAGACAAAGTGTACACTGTATCACCCTGGCTAGCCTGTTCTCTCAGACCAGAGACAAAGTGTATACTGTATCACCCTGGCTAGCCTGTTCTCTCAGACCAGAGACAAAGTGTACACTGTATCACCCTGGCTAGCCTGTTCTCTCAGACCAGAGACAAAGTGTATACTGTATCACCCTGGCTAGCCTGTTCTCTCAGACCAGAGACAAACACTGTATCACCCTGGCTAGCCTGTATCACCCTGGCTCAGCCTGTTCTCTCAGACCAGAGACAAAGTGTACACTGTATCACCCTGGCTAGCCTGTTCTCTCAGACCAGAGACAAAGTGTACACTGTATCACCCTGGCTAGCCTGTTCTCTCAGACCAGAGACAAAACTGTATCACCCTGGCTAGCCTGTTCTCTCAGACCAGAGACAAAGTGTACACTGTATCACCCTGGCTAGCCTGTTCTCTCTCAGACCAGAGACAAAGTGTATACTGTATCACCCTGGCTAGCCTGTTCTCTCAGACCAGAGACTCACTGTATCAGACCAGACCAGAGACAAAGTGTATACTGTATCACCCTGGCTAGCCTGTTCTTCTCTCAGACCAGAGACAAAGTGTATACTGTATCACCCTGGCTAGCCTGTCTCTCTCAGACCAGAGACAAAGTGTACACTGTATCACCACTGTATCACCTCTGGCTAGCCTGTTCTCTCAGACCAGAGACAAAGTGTATACTGTATCACCCTGGCTAGCCTGTCAGACCAGAGACAAAGTGTACACTGTATCACCCTGGCTAGCCTGTTCTCTCAGACCAGAGACAAAGTGTAAACTGTATCACCCTGGCTAGCCTGTTCTCTCTCAGACCAGAGACAAAGTGTACACTGTATCACCCTGGCTAGCCTGTTCTCTCAGACCAGAGACAAAGTGTACACTGTATCACCCTGGCTAGCCTGTTCTCTCAGACCAGAGACAAAGTGTACACTGTATCACCCTGGCTAGCCTGTTCTCTCAGACCAGAGACAAAGTGTACACTGTATCACCCTGGCTAGCCTGTTCTCTCAGACCAGAGACAAAGTGTACACTGTATCACCCTGGCTAGCCTGTTCTCTCTCTCTCAGACCAGAGACAAAGTGTACACTGTATCACCCTGGCTAGCCTGTTCTCTCTCTCAGACCAGAGACAAAGTGTACACTGTATCACCCTGGCTAGCCTGTTCTCTCAGACCAGAGACAAAGTGTATACTGTATCACCCTGGCTAGCCTGTTCTCTCAGACCAGAGACAAAGTGTACACTGTATCACCCTGGCTAGCCTGTTCTCTCAGACCAGAGACAAAGTGTACACTGAATCACCCTGGCTAGCCTGTTCTCTCTCAGACCAGAGACAAAGTGTACACTGTATCACCCTGGCTAGCCTGTTCTCTCAGACCAGAGACAAAGTGTATACTGTATCACCCTGGCTAGCCTGTTCTCTCTCAGACCAGAGACAAAGTGTACACTGTATCACCCTGGCTAGCCTGTTCTCTCAGACCAGAGACAAAGACAAAGTGTCAGACCAGAGACAAAGTGTACTGTATCACCCTGGCTAGCCTGTTCTCTCAGACCAGAGACAAAGTGTACACTGTATCACCCTGGCTAGCCTGTTCTCTCTCTCTCAGACCAGAGACAAAGTGTACACTGTATCACCCTGGCTAGCCTGTTCTCTCTCAGACCAGAGACAAAGTGTACACTGTATCACCCTGGCTAGCCTGTTCTCTCAGACCAGAGACAAAGTGTACTGTATCACCCTGGCTAGCCTGTTCTCTCTCTCAGACCAGAGACAAAGTGTACACTGTATCACCCTGGCTAGCCTGTTCTCTCAGACCAGAGACAAAGTGTACACTGTATCACCCTGGCTAGCCTGTTCTCTCAGACCAGAGACAAAGTGTACACTGTATCACCCTGGCTAGCCTGTTCTCTCTCAGACCAGAGACAAAGTGTATACTGTATCACCCTGGCTAGCCTGTTCTCTCAGACCAGAGACAAAGTGTACACTGTATCACCCTGGCTAGCCTGTTCTCTCTCAGACCAGAGACAAAGTGTACACTGTATCACCCTGGCTAGCCTGTTCTCTCTCTCAGACCAGAGACAAAGTGTATACTGTATCACCCTGGCTAGCCTGTTCTCTCTCTCAGACCAGAGACAAAGTGTATACTGTATCACCCTGGCTAGCCTGTTCTCTCAGACCAGAGACAAAGTGTACACTGTATCACCCTGGCTAGCCTGTTCTCTCTCTCAGACCAGAGACAAAGTGTACACTGTATCACCCTGGCTAGCCTGTTCTCTCAGACCAGAGACAAAGTGTACACTGTATCACCCTGGCTAGCCTGTTCTCTCAGACCAGAGACAAAGTGTACACTGTATCACCCTGGCTAGCCTGTTCTCTCAGACCAGAGACAAAGTGTACACTGTATCACCCTGGCTAGCCTGTTCTCTCTCAGACCAGAGACAAAGTGTACACTGTATCACCCTGGCTAGCCTGTTCTCTCTCAGACCAGAGACAAAGTGTACACTGTATCACCCTGGCTAGCCTGTTCTCTCAGACCAGAGACAAAGTGTACACTGTATCACCCTGGCTAGCCTGTTCTCTCAGACCAGAGACAAAGTGTACACTGTATCACCCTGGCTAGCCTGTTCTCTCAGACCAGAGTTCTCTCAGACCAGAGACAAAGTGTATACTGTATCACCCTGGCTAGCCTGTTCTCTCAGACCAGAGACAAAGTGTATACTGTATCACCCTGGCTAGCCTGTTCTCTCAGACCAGAGACAAAGTGTACACTGTATCACCCTGGCTAGCCTGTTCTCTCAGACCAGAGACAAAGTGTACACTGTATCACCCTGGCTAGCCTGTTCTCTCAGACCAGAGACAAAGTGTACACTGTATCACCCTGGCTAGCCTGTTCTCTCAGACCAGAGACAAAGTGTACACTGTATCACCCTGGCTAGCCTGTTCTCTCTCTCAGACCAGAGACAAAGTGTACACTGTATCACCCTGGCTAGCCTGTTCTCTCAGACCAGAGACAAAGTGTACACTGTATCACCCTGGCTAGCCTGTTCTCTCAGACCAGAGACAAAGTGTACACTGTATCACCCTGGCTAGCCTGTCTCTCTCAGACCAGAGACAAAGTGTACACTGTATCACCCTGGCTAGCCTGTTCTCTCAGACCAGAGACAAAGTGTACACTGTATCACCCTGGCTAGCCTGTTCTCTCAGACCAGAGACAAAGTGTACACTGTATCACCCTGGCTAGCCTGTTCTCTCAGACCAGAGACAAAGTGTACACTGTATCACCCTGGCTAGCCTGTTCTCTCAGACCAGAGACAAAGTGTATACTGTATCACCCTGGCTAGCCTGTTCTCTCAGACCAGAGACAAAGTGTACACTGAATCACCCTGCCTGTTCTCTCAGACCAGAGACCTGTATCACCCTGGCTAGCCTGTTCTCTCAGACCAGAGACAAAGTGTACACTGTATCACCCTGGCTAGCCTGTTCTCTCAGACCAGAGACAAAGTGTACACTGTATCACCCTGGCTAGCCTGTTCTCTCAGACTCAGACCAGAGACAAAGTGACAAACACTGTATCACCCTGGCTAGCCTGTTCTCTCTCTCAGACCAGAGACAAAGTGTACACTGTATCACCCTGGCTAGCCTGTTCTCTAGACCAGAGACAAAGTGTACACTGTATCACCCTCAGCCCTCTCAGACCAGAGACAAAGTGTACACTGTATCACCCTGGCTAGCCTGTTCTCTCAGACCAGAGACAAAGTGTACACTGTATCACCCTGGCTAGCCTGTTCTCTCTCAGACCAGAGACAAAGTGTACACTGTATCACCCTGGCTAGCCTGTTCTCTCTCTCAGACCAGAGACAAAGTGTACACTGTATCACCCTGGCTAGCCTGTTCTCTCAGACCAGAGACAAAGTGTACACTGTATCACCCTGGCTAGCCTGTTCTCTCAGACCAGAGACAAAGTGTATACTGTATCACCCTGGCTAGCCTGTCTCTCTCAGACCAGAGACAAAGTGTACACTGTATCACCCTGGCTAGCCTGTTCTCTCAGACCAGAGACAAAGTGTACACTGTATCACCCTGGCTAGCCTGTTCTCTCTCTCAGACCAGAGACAAAGTGTATACTGTATCACCCTGGCTAGCCTGTTCTCTCAGACCTGTATACTGTATCAGACCAGAGACAAAGTGTAGCCTGTTCTCAGACCAGAGACTGTATCACCCTGGCTAGCCTGTTCTCTCAGACCAGAGACAAAGTGTACACTGTATCACCCTGGCTAGCCTGTTCTCTCAGACCAGAGACAAAGTGTACACTGTATCACCCTGGCTAGCCTGTTCTCTCAGACCAGAGACAAAGTGTACACTGTATCACCCTGGCTAGCCTGTCTCTCTCAGACCAGAGACAAAGTGTACACTGTATCACCCTGGCTAGCCTGTTCTCTCAGACCAGAGACAAAGCCTGTGTATACTGTATCACCTGGCTAGCCTGCTAGCCTGTAGCCTGTTCTCTCAGACCAGAGACAAAGTGTACACTGTATCACCCTGGCTAGCCTGTTCTCTCTCTCAGACCAGAGACAAAGTGTACACTGTATCACCCTGGCTAGCCTGTTCTCTCAGACCAGAGACAAAGTGTACACTGTATCACCCTGGCTAGCCTGTTCTCTCTCTCAGACCAGAGACAAAGTGTACACTGTATCACCCTGGCTAGCCTGTTCTCTCAGACCAGAGACAAAGTGTACACTGTATCACCCTGGCTAGCCTGTTCTCTCAGACCAGAGACAAAGTGTACACTGTATCACCCTGGCTAGCCTGTTCTCTCAGACCAGAGACAAAGTGTACACTGTATCACCCTGGCTAGCCTGTTCTCTCAGACCAGAGACAAAGTGTACACTGTATCACCCTGGCTAGCCTGTTCTCTCAGACCAGAGACAAAGTGTACACTGTATCACCCTGGCTAGCCTGTTCTCTCAGACCAGAGACAAAGTGTACACTGTATCACCCTGGCTAGCCTGTTCTCTCAGACCAGAGACAAAGTGTATACTGTATCACCCTGGCTAGCCTGTTCTCTCAGACCAGAGACAAAGTGTACACTGTATCACCCTGGCTAGCCTGTTCTCTCAGACCAGAGACAAAGTGTATACTGTATCACCCTGGCTAGCCTGTTCTCTCAGACCAGAGACAAAGTGTACACTGTATCACCCTGGCTAGCCTGTTCTCTCAGACCAGAGACAAAGTGTACACTGTATCACCCTGGCTAGCCTGTTCTCTCTCTCAGACCAGAGACAAAGTGTACACTGTATCACCCTGGCTAGCCTGTTCTCTCAGACCAGAGACAAAGTGTACACTGTATCACCCTGCCTGTTCTCTCAGACCTAGCCTGTTCTCTCTCTCAGACCAGAGACAAAGTGTATACTGTATCACCCTGGCTAGCCTGTTCTCTCTCTCTCAGACCAGAGACAAAGTGTACACTGTATCACCCTGGCTAGCCTGTTCTCTCTCTCAGACCAGAGACAAAGTGTACACTGTATCACCCTGGCTAGCCTGTTCTCTCAGACCAGAGACAAAGTGTACACTGTATCACCCTGGCTAGCCTGTTCTCTCAGACCAGAGACAAAGTGTACACTGAATCACCCTGGCTAGCCTGTTCTCTCAGACCAGAGACAAAGTGTATACTGTATCACCCTGGCTAGCCTGTTCTCTCTCTCAGACCAGAGACAACGTGTATACTGTATCACCCTGGCTAGCCTGTTCTCTCAGACCAGAGACAAAGTGTACACTGAATCACCCTGGCTAGCCTGTTCTCTCTCTCAGACCAGAGACAAAGTGTACACTGTATCACCCTGGCTAGCCTGTTCTCTCTCTCAGACCAGAGACAAAGTGTACACTGTATCACCCTGGCTAGCCTGTTCTCTCAGACCAGAGACAAAGTGTATACTGTATCACCATGGCAAGCCTGTTCTCTCAGACCAGAGACAAAGTGTATACTGTATCACCCTGGCTAGCCTGTTCTCTCAGACCAGAGACAAAGTGTACACTGTATCACCCTGGCTAGCCTGTTCTCTCAGACCAGAGACTCAGACCAGAGACTGTATCACCCTGGCTACCTCAGACCAGAGACAAAGTGTACACTGTATCACCCTGGCTAGCCTGTTCTCTCAGACCAGAGACAAAGTGTACACTGTATCACCCTGGCTAGCCTGTCCCTCTCAGACCAGAGACAAAGTGTACACTGTATCACCCTGGCTAGCCTGTTCTCTCTCTCAGACCAGAGACAAAGTGTATACTGTATCACCCTGGCTAGCCTGTTCTCTCAGACCAGAGACAAAGTGTACACTGTATCACCCTGGCTAGCCTGTTCTCTCAGACCAGAGACAAAGTGTACACTGTATCACCCTGGCTAGCCTGTTCTCTCAGACCAGAGACAAAGTGTACACTGTATCACCCTGGCTAGCCTGTTCTCTCAGACCAGAGACAAAGTGTACACTGTATCACCCTGGCTAGCCTGTTCTCTCTCAGACCAGAGACAAAGTGTACACTGTATCACCCTGGCTAGCCTGTTCTCTCTCAGACCAGAGACAAAGTGTATACTGTATCACCCTGGCTAGCCTGTTCTCTCTCTCAGACCAGAGACAAAGTGTACACTGTATCACCCTGGCTAGCCTGTTCTCTCAGACCAGAGACAAAGTGTACACTGTATCACCCTGGCTAGCCTGTTCTCTCAGACCAGAGACAAAGTGTACACTGTATCACCCTGGCTAGCCTGTTTCTCTCAGACCAGAGACAAAGTGTACACTGTATCACCCTGGCTAGCCTGTTCTCTCAGACCAGAGACAAAGTGTATACTGTATCACCCTGCTAGCCTGTTCTCTCAGACCAGAGACAAAGTGCACTGTATCACCCTGGCTAGCCTGTTCTCTCAGACCAGAGACAAAGTGTACACTGTATCACCCTGGCTAGCCTGTTCTCTCAGACCAGAGACAAAGTGTACACTGTATCACCCTGGCTAGCCTGTTAGCCTGTTCTCAGACCAGAGACAAAGTGTACACTGTATCACCCTGGCTAGCCTGTTCTCTCAGACCAGAGACAAAGTGTACACTGTCATCACCCTGGCTAGCCTGTTCTCTCAGACCAGAGACAAAGTGTACACTGTATCACCCTGGCTAGCCTGTTCTCTCAGACCAGAGACAAAGTGTATACTGTATCACTGCTATCAGACCAGAGACAAAGTGTACACTGTATCACCCTGGCTAGCCTGTTCTCTCAGACCAGAGACAAAGTGTACACTGTATCACCCTGGCTAGCCTGTTCTCTCTCTCAGACCAGAGACAAAGTGTACACTGTATCACCCTGGCTAGCCTGTTCTCTCTCTCAGACCAGAGACAAAGTGTACACTGTATCACCCTGGCTAGCCTGTTCTCTCAGACCAGAGACAAAGTGTATACTGTATCACCCTGGCTAGCCTGTTCTCTCAGACCAGAGACAAAGTGTACACTGTATCACCCTGGCTAGCCTGTTCTCTCAGACCAGAGACAAAGTGTACACTGTATCACCCTGGCTAGCCTGTTCTCTCAGACCAGAGACAAAGTGTACACTGTATCACCCTGGCTAGCCTGTTCTCTCAGACCAGAGACAAAGTGTACACTGTATCACCCTGGCTAGCCTGTTCTCTCTCTCAGACCAGAGACAAAGTGTATCACCCTGGCTAGCCTGTCAGACCAGAGACAAATCACCCTGGCTAGCCTGTCTCTCTCTCAGACCAGAGACAAAGTGTACACTGTATCACCCTGGCTAGCCTGTTTCTCTCAGACCAGAGACAAAGTGTACACTGTATCACCCTGGCTAGCCTGTTCTCTCAGACCAGAGACAAAGTGTACACTGTATCACCCTGGCTAGCCTGTTCTCTCAGACCAGAGACAAAGTGCCTGTATTCTAGCCTGTTCTCTCAGACCAGAGACAGACAAAGTGTCAGACCAGAGACAAAGTGTTTACTGTATCACCCTGGCTAGCCTGTCTCTCTCAGACCAGAGACAAAGTGTACACTGTATCACCCTGGCTAGCCTGTTCTCTCTCTCAGACCAGAGACAAAGTGTACACTGTATCACCCTGGCTAGCCTGTTCTCACCCTGGCTAGCCTGTTCTCTCAGACCAGAGACAAAGTGTACACTGTATCACCCTGGCTAGCCTGTTCTCTCAGACCAGAGACAAAGTGTATACTGTATCACCCTGGCTAGCCTGTTCTCTCTCAGACCAGAGACAAAGTGTACACTGTATCACCCTGGCTAGCCTGTCTCTCTCAGACCAGAGACAAAGTGTACACTGTATCACCCTGGCTAGCCTGTTCTCTCAGACCAGAGACAAAGTGTACACTGTATCACCCTGGCTAGCCTGTTCTCTCTCAGACCAGAGACAAAGTGTACACTGTATCACCCTGGCTAGCCTGTTCTCTCAGACCAGAGACAAAGTGTACACTGTATCACCCTGGCTAGCCTCACCCTCAGACCAGAGACAAAGTGTACACTGTATCACCCTGGCTAGCCTGTTCTCTCAGACCAGAGACAAAGTGTACACTGTATCACCCTGGCTAGCCTGTTCTCTCAGACCAGAGACAAAGTGTACACTGTATCACCCTGGCTAGCCTGTAGCCTCTCTCTCTCAGACCAGAGACAAAGTGTACACTGTATCACCCTGGCTAGCCTGTTCTCTCAGACCAGAGACACTGTATCACCCTGGCTAGCCTGTTCTCTCAGACCAGAGACAAAGTGTACACTGTATCACCCTGGCTAGCCTGTTCTCTCAGACCAGAGACAAAGTGTACACTGTATCACCCTGGCTAGCCTGTTCTCTCAGACCAGAGACAAAGTGTACACTGTATCACCCTGGCTAGCCTGTTCTCTCAGACCAGAGACAAAGTGTACACTGTATCACCCTGGCTAGCCTGTTCTCTCAGACCAGAGACAAAGTGTACACTGTATCATCACCCTGGCTAGCCTGTATCACCCTCTAGCCTCTCTCAGACCAGAGACAAAGTGTACACTGTATCACCCTGGCTAGCCTGTTCTCTCTCAGACCAGAGACAAAGTGTACACTGTATCACCCTGGCTAGCCTGTTCTCTCAGACCAGAGACAAAGTGTACACTGTATCACCCTGGCTAGCCTGTTCTCTCAGACCAGAGACAAAGTGTACACTGTATCACCCTGGCTAGCCTGTTCTCTCAGACCAGAGACAAAGTGTACACTGTATCACCCTGGCTAGCCTGTTCTCTCAGACCAGAGACAAAGTGTACACTGTATCACCCTGGCTAGCCTGTTCTTCTCTCAGACCAGAGACAAAGTGTACACTGTATCACCCTGGCTAGCCTGTTCTCTCAGACCAGAGACAAAGTGTACACTGTATCACCCTGGCTAGCCTGTTCTCTCAGACCAGAGACAAAGTGTACACTGTATCACCCTGGCTAGCCTGTTCTCTCAGACCAGAGACAAAGTGTACACTGTATCACCCTGGCTAGCCTGTTCTCTCAGACCAGAGACAAAGTGTACACTGTATCACCCTGGCTAGCCTGTTCTCTCTCAGACCAGAGACAAAGTGTACACTGTATCACCCTGGCTAGCCTGTTCTCTCTCAGACCAGAGACAAAGTGTACACTGTATCACCCTGGCTAGCCTGTTCTCTCTCAGACCAGAGACAAAGTGTACACTGTATCACCCTGGCTAGCCTGTTCTCTCAGACCAGAGACAAAGTGTACACTGTATCACCCTGGCTAGCCTGTTCTCTCAGACCAGAGACAAAGTGTACACTGTATCACCCTGGCTAGCCTGTTCTCTCTCTCAGACCAGAGACAAAGTGTACACTGTATCACCCTGGCTAGCCTGTTCTCTCTCTCAGACCAGAGACAAAGTGTACACTGTATCACCCTGGCTAGCCTGTTCTCTCAGACCAGAGACAAAGTGTATACTGTATCACCCTGGCTAGCCTGTTCTCTCAGACCAGAGACAAAGTGTACACTGTATCACCCTGGCTAGCCTGTTCTCTCAGACCAGAGACAAAGTGTATACTGTATCACCCTGGCTAGCCTGTTCTCTCTCAGACCAGAGACAAAGTGTACACTGTATCACCCTGGCTAGCCTGTTCTCTCAGACCAGAGACAAAGTGTACACTGTATCACCCTGGCTAGCCTGTTCTCTCTCTCAGACCAGAGACAAAGTGTACACTGTATCACCCTGGCTAGCCTGTTCTCTCAGACCAGAGACAAAGTGTACACTGTATCACCCTGGCTAGCCTGTTCTCTCAGACCAGAGACAAAGTGTACACTGTATCACCCTGGCTAGCCTGTTCTCTCAGACCAGAGACAAAGTGTACACTGTATCACCCTGGCTAGCCTGTTCTCTCAGACCAGAGACAAAGTGTACACTGTATCACCCTGGCTAGCCTGTTCTCTCAGACCAGAGACAAAGTGTACACTGTATCACCCTGGCTAGCCTGTTCTCTCAGACCAGAGACAAAGTGTACACTGTATCACCCTGGCAGCCTGTTCCTCTCAGACCAGAGACAAAGTGCACTGTATCACCCTGGCTAGCCTGTTCTCTCAGACCAGAGACAAAGTGTACACTGTATCACCCTGGCTAGCCTGTTCTCTCTCAGACCAGAGACAAAGTGTACACTGTATCACCCTGGCTAGCCTGTTCTCTCTCTCAGACCAGAGACAAAGTGTATACTGTATCACCCTGGCTAGCCTGTTTCTCTCAGACCAGAGACAAAGTGTATACTGTATCACCCTGGCTAGCCTGTTCTCTCAGACCAGAGACAAAGTGTACACTGTATCACCCTGGCTAGCCTGTTCTCTCAGACCAGAGACAAAGTGTACACTGTATCACCCTGGCTAGCCTGTTCTCTCTCTCAGACCAGAGACAAAGTGTACACTGTATCACCCTGGCTAGCCTGTTCTCTCTCTCAGACCAGAGACAAAGTGTACACTGTATCACCCTGGCTAGCCTGTTCTCTCTCTCAGACCAGAGACAAAGTGTACACTGTATCACCCTGGCTAGCCTGTTCTCTCAGACCAGAGACAAAGTGTACACTGTATCACCCCTGCCTGTTCTCTCAGACCAGAGACCTGTATCACCCTGGCTAGCCTGTTCTCTCAGACCAGAGACAAAGTGTACACTGTATCACCCTGGCTAGCCTGTTCTCTCAGACCAGAGACAAAGTGTACACTGTATCACCCTGGCTAGCCTGTTCTCTCAGACCAGAGACAAAGTGTACACTGTATCACCCTGGCTAGCCTGTTCTCTCAGACCAGAGACAAAGTGTATACTGTATCACCCTGCCTGCTCAGACCAGAGACAAAGCCTGTATCACCCTGGCTTCTCTCAGACCAGAGACAAAGTGTACACTGTATCACCCTGGCTAGCCTGTTCTCTCTCTCAGACCAGAGACAAAGTGTACACTGTATCACCCTATCACCCTCAGACCAGAGACAAAGTGCCTGTATCACCCTGGCTAGCCTGTTCTCTCAGACCAGAGACAAAGTGTACACTGTATCACCCTGGCTAGCCTGTTCTCTCAGACCAGACAAAGACAAAGTGTACCACTGTATCACCCTGGCTAGCCTGTTCTCTCAGACCAGAGACAAAGTGTATACTGTATCACCCTGGCTAGCCTGTTCTCTCAGACCAGAGACAAAGTGTACACTGTATCACCCTGGCTAGCCTGTTTCTCTCTCAGACCAGAGACAAAGTGTACACTGTATCACCCTGGCTAGCCTGTCTCTCTCAGACCAGAGACAAAGTGTACACTGTATCACCCTGGCTAGCCTGTTCTCTCAGACCAGAGACAAAGTGTATACTGTATCACCCTGGCTAGCCTGTTCTCTCTCTCAGACCAGAGACAAAGTGTACACTGTATCACCCTGGCTAGCCTGTTCTCTCAGACCAGAGACAAAGTGTACACTGTATCACCCTGGCTAGCCTGTTCTCTCAGACCAGAGACAAAGTGTACACTGTATCACCCTGGCTAGCCTGTTCTCTCAGACCAGAGACAAAGTGTACACTGTATCACCCTGGCTAGCCTGTTCTCTCTCTCAGACCAGAGACAAAGTGTACACTGTATCACCCTGGCTAGCCTGTTCTCTCAGACCAGAGACAAAGTGTACACTGTATCACCCTGGCTAGCCTGTTCTCTCTCTCTCAGACCAGAGACAAAGTGTACACTGTATCACCCTGGCTAGCCTGTTCTCTCAGACCAGAGACAAAGTGTATACTGTATCACCCTGGCTAGCCTGTTCTCTCAGACCAGAGACAAAGTGTACACTGTATCACCCTGGCTAGCCTCTCTCAGACCAGAGACAAAGTGTATACTGTATCACCCTGGCTAGCCTGTTCTCTCAGACCAGAGACAAAGTGTACACTGTATCACCCTGGCTAGCCTGTTCTCTCAGACCAGAGACAAAGTGTACACTGTATCACCCTGGCTAGCCTGTTCTCTCAGACCAGAGACAAAGTGTATACTGTATCACCCTGGCTAGCCTGTTCTCTCAGACCAGAGACAAAGTGTATCAATCACCCTGGCTAGCCTGTTCTCTCAGACCAGAGACAAAGTGTACACTGTATCACCCTGGCTAGCCTGTTCTCTCTCAGACCAGAGACAAAGTGTATACTGTATCACCCTGGCTAGCCTGTTCTCTCAGACCAGAGACAAAGTGTGTATCACCCTGGCTAGCCTGTTCTCTCAGACCAGAGACAAAGTGTACACTGTATCACCCTGGCTAGCCTGTTCTCTCTCTCAGACCAGAGACAAAGTGTACACTGTATCACCCTGGCTAGCCTGTTCTCTCAGACCAGAGACAAAGTGTACACTGTATCACCCTGGCTAGCCTGTTCTCTCTCAGACCAGAGACAAAGTGTACACTGTATCACCCTGGCTAGCCTGTTCTCTCAGACCAGAGACAAAGTGTACACTGTATCACCCTGGCTAGCCTGTTCTCTCAGACCAGAGACAAAGTGTACACTGTATCACCCTGGCTAGCCTGTTCTCTCAGACCAGAGACAAAGTGTACACTGTATCACCCTGGCTAGCCTGTTCTCTCAGACCAGAGACAAAGTGTATACTGTATCACCCTGGCTAGCCTGTTCTCTCAGACCAGAGACAAAGTGTACACTGTATCACCCTGGCTAGCCTGTTCTCTCAGACCAGAGACAAAGTGTACACTGTATCACCCTGGCTAGCCTGTTCTCTCAGACCAGAGACAAAGTGTACACTGTATCACCCTGGCTAGCCTGTTTCTCTCAGACCAGAGACAAAGTGTACACTGTATCACCCTGGCTAGCCTGTTCTCTCTCTCAGACCAGAGACAAAGTGTACACTGTATCACCCTGGCTAGCCTGTTCTCTCTCTCAGACCAGAGACAAAGTGTACACTGTATCACCCCTGCCTGCTAGCCTGTTCTCTCAGACCAGAGACAAAGCCTGTTCTCTCAGACCAGAGACAAAGTGTACACTGTATCACCCTGGCTAGCCTGTTCTCTCAGACCAGAGACAAAGTGTACACTGTATCACCCTGGCTAGCCTGTTCTCTCTCAGACCAGAGACAAAGTGTACACTGTATCACCCTGGCTAGCCTGTTCTCTCTCTCAGACCAGAGACAAAGTGTACACTGTATCATCACCCTGGCTGTATCAGCCTGTTCTCTCAGACCAGAGACAAAGTGTATACTGTATCACCCTGGCTAGCCTGTTCTCTCTCTCAGACCAGAGACAAAGTGTACACTGTATCACCCTGTTCTCTCTCTCAGACCAGAGACAAAGCCTGTTCTCTCTCTCAGACCAGAGACAAAGTGTACACTGTATCACCCTGGCTAGCCTGTTCTCTCAGACCAGAGACAAAGTGTACACTGTATCACCCTGGCTAGCCTGTTCTCTCAGACCAGAGACAAAGTGTACACTGTATCACCCTGGCTAGCCTGTTCTCTCAGACCAGAGACAAAGTGTACACTGTATCACCCTGGCTAGCCTGTTCTCTCAGACCAGAGACACTGTATCACCCTGGCTAGCCTGTTCTCTCTCAGACCAGAGACAAAGTGTATACTGTATCACCCTGGCTAGCCTGTCTCTCTCAGACCAGAGACAAAGTGTACACTGTATCACCCTGGCTAGCCTGTTTCTCTCAGACCAGAGACAAAGTGTACACTGTATCACCCTGGCTAGCCTGTTCTCTCAGACCAGAGACAAAGTGTATACTGTATCACCCTGGCTAGCCTGTCTCTCTCTCAGACCAGAGACAAAGTGTACACTGTATCACCCTGGCTAGCCTGTCTCTCTCTCAGACCAGAGACAAAGTGTACACTGTATCACCCTGGCTAGCCTGTTTCTCTCTCAGACCAGAGACAAAGTGTACACTGTATCACCCTGGCTAGCCTGTTCTCTCAGACCAGAGACAAAGTGTACACTGTATCACCCTGGCTAGCCTGTTCTCTCAGACCAGAGACAAAGTGTACACTGTATCTACACTGTATCACCCTGGCTAGCCTCTCTCAGACCAGAGACAAAGTGTACACTGTATCCTGTGGCTAGCCTCTCTCAGACCAGAGACAAAGTGTACACTGTATCACCCTGGCTAGCCTGTTCTCTCAGACCAGAGACAAAGTGTATACTGTATCACCCTTAGCCTGTTCTCTCAGACCAGAGACAGTGTACACTGTATCACCCTGGCTAGCCTGTTCTCTCAGACCAGAGACAAAGTGTACACTGTATCACCCTGCCTGCTCAGACCAGAGACTGTTCTCTCAGACCAGAGACAAAGTGTACACTGTATCACCCTGGCTAGCCTGTTCTCTCAGACCAGAGACAAAGTGTATACTGTATCACCCTTAGCCTGTTCTCTCAGACCAGAGACAAAGTGTACACTGTATCACCCTGGCTAGCCTGTTCTCTCAGACCAGAGACAAAGTGTACACTGTATCACCCTGGCTAGCCTGTTCTCTCAGACCAGAGACAAAGTGTCAGACCAGAGACACTGTATCACCCTGGCTAGCCTGTTCTCTCTCTCAGACCAGAGACAAAGTGTACACTGTATCACCCTGGCTAGCCTGTTCTCTCAGACCAGAGACAAAGTGTACACTGTATCACCCTGGCTAGCCTGTTCTCTCAGACCAGAGACAAAGTGTACACTGTATCACCCTGGCTAGCCTGTTCTCTCTCAGACCAGAGACAAAGTGTATACTGTATCACCCTGGCTAGCCTGTTCTCTCAGACCAGAGACAAAGTGTATACTGTATCACCCTGGCTAGCCTGTTCTCTCAGACCAGAGACAAAGTGTATACTGTATCACCCTGGCTAGCCTGTTCTCTCAGACCAGAGACAAAGTGTACACTGTATCACCCTGGCTAGCCTGTTCTCTCAGACCAGAGACAAAGTGTACACTGTATCACCCTGGCTAGCCTGTTCTCTCAGACCAGAGACAAAGTGTACACTGTATCACCCTGGCTAGCCTGTTCTCTCAGACCAGAGACAAAGTGTACACTGTATCACCCTGGCTAGCCTGTTCTCTCAGACCAGAGACAAAGTGTACACTGTATCACCCTGGCTAGCCTGTTCTCTCTCAGACCAGAGACAAAGTGTACACTGTATCACCCTGGCTAGCCTGTTCTCTCAGACCAGAGACAAAGTGTACACTGTATCACCCTGGCTAGCCTGTATCACCCTGGCTAGCCTGTTCTCTCAGACCAGAGACAAAGTGTACACTGTATCACCCTGGCTAGCCTGTTCTCTCAGACCAGAGACAAAGTGTACACTGTATCACCCTGGCTAGCCTGTTCTCTCAGACCAGAGACAAAGTGTACACTGTATCACCCTGGCTAGCCTGTTCTCTCAGACCAGAGACAAAGTGTACACTGTATCACCCTGGCTAGCCTGTTCTCTCAGACCAGAGACAAAGTGTACACTGTATCACCCTGGCTAGCCTGTTCTCTCAGACCAGAGACAAAGTGTACACTGTATCACCCTGGCTAGCCTGTTCTCTCTCAGACCAGAGACAAAGTGTACACTGTATCACCCTGGCTCTCTCAGACCAGAGACAAAGTGTACACTGTATCACCCTGGCTAGCCTGTCTCTCTCAGACCAGAGACAAAGTGTATCAGACTGTACACTGTATCACCCTGGCTAGCCTGTTCTCTCAGACCAGAGACAAAGTGTATACTGTATCACCCTGTAGCCTGTTCTCTCTCTCAGACCAGAGACAAAGTGTACACTGTATCACCCTGGCTAGCCTGTCTCTCTCAGACCAGAGACAAAGTGTACACTGTATCACCCTGGCTAGCCTGTATCACCCTGGCTAGCCTTCTCTCAGACCAGAGACAAAGTGTACACTGTATCTCTCAGACCAGAGACAAAGTGTACACTGTATCACCCTGGCTAGCCTGTTCTCTCAGACCAGAGACAAAGTGTACACTGTATCACCCTGGCTAGCCTGTTCTCTCAGACCAGAGACAAAGTGTACACTGTATCACCCTGGCTAGCCTGTCTCTCAGACCAGAGACAAAGTGTCACTGATCAGCTAGACTCTCAGACCAGAGACAAAGTGTACACTGTATCACCCTGGCTAGCCTGTTCTCTCAGACCAGAGACAAAGTGTATACTGTATCACCCTGGCTAGCCTGTTCTCTCAGACCAGAGACAAAGTGTACACTGTATCACCCTGGCTCAGACCAGAGACAAAGTGTACACTGTATCACCCTGGCTAGCCTGTTCTCTCAGACCAGAGACAAAGTGTACACTGTATCACCCTGGCTAGCCTGTTCTCTCAGACCAGACCAGAGACAAAGTGTACACTGTATCACCCTGGCTAGCCTGTTCTCTCAGACCAGAGACAAAGTGTACACTGTATCACCCTGGCTAGCCTGTTCTCTCAGACCAGAGACAAAGTGTACACTGTATCACCCTGGCTAGCCTGTTCTCTCAGACCAGAGACAAAGTGTATACTGTATCACCCTGGCTAGCCTGTTCTCTCAGACCAGAGACAAAGTGTATACTGTATCACCCTGGCTAGCCTGTTCTCTCAGTATACTGTATCACCCTGGCTACCAGGACAAAGTGTACACTGTATCACCCTGGCTAGCCTGTTCTCTCAGACCAGAGACAAAGTGTACACTGTATCACCCTGGCTAGCCTGTTCTCTCAGACCAGAGACAAAGTGTACACTGTATCACCCTGGCTAGCCTGTTCTCTCAGACCAGAGACAAAGACTGATCAAAGCCTGTTCTCTCAGACCAGAGACAAAGTGTACACTGTATCACCCTGGCTAGCCTGTTCTCTCAGACCAGAGACAAAGTGTACACTGTATCACCCTGGCTAGCCTGTTCTCTCAGACCAGAGACAAAGTGTACACTGTATCACCCTGGCTAGCCTGTTCTCTCAGACCAGAGACTGTACACTGTATCACCCTGGCTTCTCTCAGACCAGAGACAAAGTGTACACTGTATCACCCTGGCTAGCCTGTTCTCTCAGACCAGAGACTACTGTATCACCCTGGCTAGCCTGTTGGCTAGCCTGTTCTCTCTCAGACCAGAGACAAAGTGTATACTGTATCACCCTGGCTAGCCTGTTCTCTCTCAGACCAGAGACAAAGTGTACACTGTATCACCCTGGCTAGCCTGTTCTCTCAGACCAGAGACAAAGTGTACACTGTATCACCCTGGCTAGCCTGTTCTCTCAGACCAGAGACAAAGTGTACACTGTATCACCCTGGCTAGCCTGTTCTCTCAGACCAGAGACAAAGTGTATACTGTATCACCCTGGCTAGCCTGTTCTCTCAGACCAGAGACAAAGTGTACACTGTATCACCCTGGCTAGCCTGTTCTCTCAGACCAGAGACAAAGTGTACACTGTATCACCCTGGCTAGCCTGTTCTCTCTCAGACCAGAGACAAAGTGTACACTGTATCACCCTGGCTAGCCTGTTCTCTCTCTCAGACCAGAGACAAAGTGTACACTGTATCACCCTGGCTAGCCTGTTCTCTCAGACCAGAGACAAAGTGTACACTGTATCACCCTGGCTAGCCTGTTCTCTCAGACCAGAGACAAAGTGTATACTGTATCACCCTGGCTAGCCTGTTCTCTCAGACCAGAGACAAAGTGTACACTGTATCACCCTGGCTAGCCTGTTCTCTCAGACCAGAGACAAAGTGTACACTGTATCACCCCTAGCCTGCTCAGACCTGTGTACACTGAATCACCCTGGCTAGCCTGTTCTCTCAGACCAGAGACAAAGTGTACACTGTATCACCCTGGCTAGCCTGTTCTCTCTCTCAGACCAGAGACAAAGTGTATACTGTATCACCCTGGCTAGCCTGTTCTCTCTCTCAGACCAGAGACAAAGTGTACACTGTATCACCCTGGCTAGCCTGTTTCTCCTGTACACTGTATCACCCTGGCTAGCCTGTTCTCTCAGACCAGAGACAAAGTGTACACTGTATCACCCTGGCTAGCCTGTTCTCTCAGACCAGAGACAAAGTGTATACTGTATCACCCTGGCTAGCCTGTTCTCTCAGACCAGAGACAAAGTGTACACTGAATCACCCTGGCTAGCCTGTTCTCTCTCAGACCAGAGACAAAGTGTACACTGTATCACCCTGGCTAGCCTGTTCTTCTCTCAGACCAGAGACAAAGTGTATACTGTATCACCCTGGCTAGCCTGTCTCTCTCAGACCAGAGACAAAGTGTACACTGTATCACCCTGGCTAGCCTGTTCTCTCAGACCAGAGACAAAGTGTACACTGTATCACCCTGGCTAGCCTGTTCTCTCAGACCAGAGACAAAGTGTACACTGTATCACCCTGGCTAGCCTGTTCTCTCAGACCAGAGACAAAGTGTACACTGTATCACCCTGCCTGCTAGCCTGTATCACCCTGGCTAGCCTCTCTCAGACCAGAGACAAAGTGTACACTGTATCACCCTGGCTAGCCTGTTCTCTCAGACCAGAGACAAAGTGTACACTGTATCACCCTGGCTAGCCTGTTCTCTCAGACCAGAGACAAAGTGTATACTGTATCACCCTGGCTAGCCTGTTCTCTCTCTCAGACCAGAGACAAAGTGTACACTGTATCACCCTGGCTAGCCTGTTCTCTCAGACCAGAGACAAAGTGTACACTGTATCACCCTGGCTAGCCTGTTCTCTCAGACCAGAGACAAAGTGTACACTGTATCACCCTGGCTAGCCTGTTCTCTCTCTCTCAGACCAGAGACAAAGTGTACACTGTATCACCCTGGCTAGCCTGTTCTCTCAGACCAGAGACAAAGTGTACACTGTATCACCCTGGCTAGCCTGTTCTCTCAGACCAGAGACAAAGTGTACACTGTATCATCAGCCCTCTCAGACCAGAGACAAAGTGCCTGTTCTCTCAGACCAGAGACAAAGTGTACACTGTATCACCCTGGCTAGCCTGTTCTCTCAGACCAGAGACAAAGTGTACACTGTATCACCCTGGCTAGCCTGTTCTCTCTCTCAGACCAGAGACAAAGTGTACACTGTATCACCCTGGCTAGCCTGTTCTCTCTCTCAGACCAGAGACAAAGTGTACACTGTATCACCCTGGCTACTGTCTCAGACCAGAGACAAATCACCCTGGCTAGCCTGTTCTCTCAGACCAGAGACAAAGTGTACACTGTATCACCCTGGCTAGCCTGTCTCTCTCAGACCAGAGACAAAGTGTACACTGTATCACCCTGGCTAGCCTGTTCTCTCAGACCAGAGACAAAGTGTCAGACCAGAGACTGTATCACCCTGGCTAGCCTGTTCTCTCAGACCAGAGACAAAGTGTATACTGTATCACCCTGGCTAGCCTGTTCTCTCTCAGACCAGAGACAAAGTGTACACTGTATCACCCTGGCTAGCCTGTTCTCTCAGACCAGAGACAAAGTGTACACTGTATCACCCTCTAGCCTGTTCTCTCTCAGACCAGAGACAAAGTGTATACTGTATCACCCTGGCTAGCCTGTTCTCTCAGACCAGAGACAAAGTGTACACTGTATCACCCTGGCTAGCCTGTTCTCTCAGACCAGAGACAAAGTGTACACTGTATCACCCTGGCTAGCCTGTTCTCTCAGACCAGAGACAAAGTGTACACTGTATCACCCTGGCTAGCCTGTTCTCTCAGACCAGAGACAAAGTGTATACTGTATCACCCTGGCTAGCCTGTTCTCTCAGACCAGAGACAAAGTGTAGACCACTGTATCACCCTGGCTAGCCTGTTCTCTCAGACCAGAGACAAAGTGTACACTGTATCACCCTGGCTAGCCTGTTCTCTCAGACCAGAGACAAAGTGTACACTGTATCACCCTGGCTAGCCTGTTCTCTCTCTCAGACCAGAGACAAAGTGTACACTGTATCACCCTGGCTAGCCTGTTCTCTCAGACCAGAGACAAAGTGTATACTGTATCACCCTGGCTAGCCTGTTCTCTCAGACCAGAGACAAAGTGTACACTGTATCACCCTGGCTAGCCTGTTCTCTCAGACCAGAGACAAAGTGTATACTGTATCACCCTGGCTAGCCTGTTCTCTCTCAGACCAGAGACAAAGTGTACACTGTATCACCCTGGCTAGCCTGTTCTCTCAGACCAGAGACAAAGTGTACACTGTATCACCCTGGCTAGCCTGTTCTCTCAGACCAGAGACAAAGTGTACACTGTATCAGACCAGACCAGAGACAAAGTGTACACTGTATCACCCTGGCTAGCCTGTTCTCTCAGACCAGAGACAAAGTGTACACTGTATATCAGCCTGTTCCTGGCAAAGCCTGTATCACCCTGGCTTCTCTCAGACCAGAGACAAAGTGTACACTGTATCACCCTGCTAGCCTGTTCTCTCAGACCAGAGACAAAGTGTATGTCTCAGCCTGTTCTCTCAGACCAGAGACAAAGTGTACACTGTATCACCCTGGCTAGCCTGTTCTCTCAGACCAGAGACAAAGTGTACACTGTATCACCCTGGCTAGCCTGTTCTCTCAGACCAGAGACAAAGTGTATACTGTATCACCCTGGCTAGCCTGTTCTCTCTCTCAGACCAGAGACAAAGTGTACACTGTATCACCCTGGCTAGCCTGTTCTCTCTCAGACCAGAGACAAAGTGTACACTGTATCACCCTGGCTAGCCTGTTCTCTCAGACCAGAGACAAAGTGTACACTGTATCACCCTGGCTAGCCTGTTCTCTCAGACCAGAGACAAAGTGTACACTGTATCACCCTGGCTAGCCTGTTCTCTCAGACCAGAGACAAAGTGTACACTGTATCACCCTGCTAGCCTGTTCACTGTTCTCTCAGACCAGAGACAAAGTGTACACTGTATCACCCTGGCTAGCCTGTTCTTCTCTCAGACCAGAGACAAAGTGTACACTGTATCACCCTGGCTAGCCTGTTCTCTCAGACCAGAGACAAAGTGTACACTGTGTGGCTAGCCTGTTCTCTCAGACCAGAGACACTGTATCACCCTGGCTAGCCTGTTCTCTCAGACCAGAGACAAAGTGTACACTGTATCACCCTGGCTAGCCTGTTCTTCTCTCAGACCAGAGACAAAGTGTATACTGTATCACCCTGGCTAGCCTGTTCTCTCTCAGACCAGAGCCTGTATCACCCTGGCTAGCCTGTTTCTCTCAGACCAGAGACAAAGTGTACACTGTATCACCCTGGCTAGCCTGTTCTCTCAGACCCTGTTCTGTATCACCCTGGCAGACCAGAGACAAAGTGTACACTGTATCACCCTGGCTAGCCTGTTCTCTCAGACCAGAGACAAAGTGTATACTGTATCACCCTGGCTAGCCTGTTCTCTCTCTCAGACCAGAGACAAAGTGTATACTGTATCACCCTGGCTAGCCTGTTCTCTCAGACCAGAGACAAAGTGTACACTGTATCACCCTGGCTAGCCTGTTCTCTCTCTCAGACCAGAGACAAAGTGTACACTGTATCACCCTGGCTAGCCTGTTCTCTCTCTCTCAGACCAGAGACAAAGTGTACACTGTATCACCCTGGCTAGCCTGTTCTCTCAGACCAGAGACTGCTAGCCTGTTCTCTCAGACCAGAGACAAAGTGTACACTGTATCACCCTGGCTAGCCTGTTCTCTCAGACCAGAGACAAAGTGTACACTGTATCACCCTGGCTAGCCTGTTCTCTCAGACCAGAGACAAAGTGTACACTGTATCACCCTGGCTAGCCTGTTCTCTCAGACCAGAGACAAAGTGTACACTGTATCACCCTGGCTAGCCTGTTCTCTCAGACCAGAGACAAAAACTGTATCACCCTGGCTAGCCTGTTCTCTCTCAGACCAGAGACAAAGTGTACACTGTATCACCCTGGCTAGCCTGTTCTCTCTCTCAGACCAGAGACAAAGTGTACACTGTATCACCCTGGCTAGCCTGTTCTCTCAGACCAGAGACAAAGTGTACACTGTATCACCCTGGCTAGCCTGTTCTCTCAGACCAGAGACAAAGTGTACACTGTATCACCCTGGCTAGCCTGTTCTCTCAGACCAGAGACAACTGTATCACCCTGTATCACCAGAGACAAAGTGTACACTGTATCACCCTGGCTAGCCTGTTCTCTCTCAGACCAGAGACAAAGTGTATACTGTATCACCCTGGCTAGCCTGTTCTTCTCTCAGACCAGAGACAAAGTGTACACTGTATCACCCTGGCTCTGTTCTCTCAGACCAGAGACAAAGTGTACACTGTATCACCCTGGCTAGCCTGTTCTCTCAGACCAGAGACAAAGTGTACACTGTATCACCCTGGCTAGCCTGTTCTCTCAGACCAGAGACAAAGTGTATACTGTATCACCCTGGCTAGCCTGTTCTCTCAGACCAGAGACAAAGTGTACACTGTATCACCCTGGCTAGCCTGTTCTCTCAGACCAGAGACAAAGTGTACACTGTATCACCCTGGCTAGCCTGTTCTCTCTCTCTCAGACCAGAGACAAAGTGTACACTGTATCACCCTGGCTAGCCTGTCTCTCTCAGACCAGAGACAAAGTGTACACTGTATCACCCTGGCTAGCCTGTTCTCTCAGACCAGAGACAAAGTGTACACTGTATCACCCTGGCTAGCCTGTTCTCTCAGACCAGAGACAAAGTGTATACTGTATCATCACCCTCAGACCAGGACAAAGCCTGTATTCTAGCCTGTTCTCTCAGACCAGAGACAAAGTGTATACTGTATCACCCTGGCTAGCCTGTTCTCTCTCAGACCAGAGACAAAGTGTACACTGTATCACCCTGGCTAGCCTGTTCTCTCAGACCAGAGACAAAGTGTACACTGTATCACCCTGGCTAGCCTGTTCTCTCAGACCAGAGACAAAGTGTACACTGTATCACCCTGGCTAGCCTGTTCTCTCAGACCAGAGACAAAGTGTATACTGTATACTGTATCCTGGCTAGCCTGTTCTCTCTCTCAGACCAGAGACAAAGTGTACACTGTATCACCCTGGCTAGCCTGTTCTCTCAGACCAGAGACAAAGTGTACACTGTATCACCCTGGCTAGCCTGTTCTCTCTCTCAGACCAGAGACAAAGTGTACACTGTATCACCCTGGCTAGCCTGTTCTCTCTCTCAGACCAGAGACAAAGTGTACACTGTATCACCCTGGCTATCAGACCAGAGACAAAGTGTACACTGTATCACCCTGGCTAGCCTGTTCTCTCAGACCAGAGACAAAGTGTATACTGTATCACCCTGGCTAGCCTGTTCTCTCAGACCAGAGACAAAGTGTACACTGTATCACCCTGGCTAGCCTGTTCTCTCAGACCAGAGACAAAGTGTACACTGTATCACCCTGGCTAGCCTGTTCTCTCAGACCAGAGACAAAGTGTACACTGTATCACCCTGGCTAGCCTGTTCTCTCTCTCAGACCAGAGACAAAGTGTACACTGTATCACCCTGGCTAGCCTGTTCTCTCTCAGACCAGAGACAAAGTGTACACTGTATCACCCTGGCTAGCCTGTTCTCTCTCTCTCAGACCAGAGACAAAGTGTACACTGTATCACCCTGGCTAGCCTGTTCTCTCAGACCAGAGACAAAGTGTACACTGTATCACCCTGGCTAGCCTGTTCTCTCAGACCAGAGACAAAGTGTCTCACCCTGGCTAGCCTGACCAGACCAGAGACAAAGTGTATACTGTATCACCCTGGCTAGCCTGTTCTCTCTCTCTCAGACCAGAGACAAAGTGTACACTGTATCACCCTGGCTAGCCTGTTCTCTCTCTCAGACCAGAGACAAAGTGTATACTGTATCACCCTGGCTAGCCTGTTCTCTCAGACCAGAGACAAAGTGTATACTGTATCACCCTGGCTAGCCTGTTCTCTCTCTCAGACCAGAGACAAAGTGTACACTGTATCACCCTGGCTAGCCTGTTCTCTCTCTCTCAGACCAGAGACAAAGTGTACACTGTATCACCCTGGCTAGCCTGTTCTCTCAGACCAGAGACAAAGTGTACACTGTATCACCCTGGCTAGCCTGTTCTCTCAGACCAGAGACAAAGTGTATACTGTATCACCCTGGCTAGCCTGTTCTCTCTCAGACCAGAGACAAAGTGTACACTGTATCACCCTGGCTAGCCTGTTCTCTCAGACCAGAGACAAAGTGTACACTGTATCACCCTGCTATCAGACCAGAGACAAAGTGTACACTGTATCACCCTGGCTAGCCTGTTCTCTCAGACCAGAGACAAAGTGTACACTGTATCACCCTGGCTAGCCTGTTCTCTCAGACCAGAGACAAAGTGTATACTGTATCACCCTGGCTAGCCTGTTCTCTCAGACCAGAGACAAAGTGTATACTGTATCACCCTGGCTAGCCTGTTCTCTCAGACCAGAGACAAAGTGTACACTGTATCACCCTGGCTAGCCTGTTCTCTCAGACCAGAGAGACTGTATCAAGCCTGTTCTCTCAGACCAGAGACAAAGTGTACACTGTATCACCCTGGCTAGCCTGTTCTCTCAGACCAGAGACAAAGTGTACACTGTATCACCCTGGCTAGCCTGTTCTCTCAGACCAGAGACAAAGTGTACACTGTATCACCCTGGCTAGCCTGTTCTCTCTCTCAGACCAGAGACAAAGTGTATACTGTATCACCCTGGCTAGCCTGTTCTCTCAGACCAGAGACAAAGTGTACACTGAATCACCCTGGCTAGCCTGTTCTCTCTCAGACCAGAGACAAAGTGTACACTGTATCACCCTGGCTAGCCTGTTCTCTCAGACCAGAGACAAAGTGTACACTGTATCACCCTGGCTAGCCTGTTCTCTCAGACCAGAGACAAAGTGTATACTGTATCACCCTGCCTGCTAGACCTGTTCACCCTGGCTAGCCTGTTCTCTCAGACCAGAGACAAAGTGTACACTGTATCACCCTGGCTAGCCTGTTCTCTCTCTCAGACCAGAGACAAAGTGTACACTGTATCACCCTGGCTAGCCTGTTCTCTCAGACCAGAGACAAAGTGTACACTGTATCACCCTGGCTAGCCTGTTCTCTCAGACCAGAGACAAAGTGTATACTGTATCACCCTGGCTAGCCTGTTCTCTCAGACCAGAGACAAAGTGTACACTGAATCACCCTGGCTAGCCTGTTCTCTCTCAGACCAGAGACAAAGTGTACACTGTATCACCCTGGCTAGCCTGTTCTCTCAGACCAGAGACAAAGTGTACACTGTATCACCCTGGCTAGCCTGTTGGCTTCTCTCAGACCAGAGACAAAGTGTACACTGTATCACCCTGGCTAGCCTGTTCTCTCTCTCAGACCAGAGACAAAGTGTACACTGTATCACCCTGGCTAGCCTGTTCTCTCAGACCAGAGACAAAGTGTACACTGTATCACCCTGGCTAGCCTGTTCTCTCAGACCAGAGACAAAGTGTACACTGTATCACCCTGGCTAGCCTGTTCTCTCAGACCAGAGACAAAGCCTGTACAAAGTGTACACTGTATCACCCTGGCTAGCCTGTTCTCTCAGACCAGAGACAAAGTGTACACTGTATCAGCCTGTTCCTCAGACCAGAGACTACTGTATCACCCTGGCTAGCCTGTTCTCTCAGACCAGAGACAAAGTGTATACTGTATCACCCTGGCTAGCCTGTTCTCTCAGACCAGAGACAAAGTGTACACTGTATCACCCTGGCTAGCCTGTTCTCTCAGACCAGAGACAAAGTGTATACTGTATCACCCTGGCTAGCCTGTTCTCTCAGACCAGAGACAAAGTGTACACTGAATCACCCTGGCTAGCCTGTTCTCTCTCAGACCAGAGACAAAGTGTACACTGTATCACCCTGGCTAGCCTGTTCTCTCTCAGACCAGAGACAAAGTGTACACTGTATCACCCTGGCTAGCCTGTTCTCTCAGACCAGAGACAAAGTGTACACTGTATCACCCTGGCTAGCCTGTTCTCTCAGACCAGAGACAAAGTGTACACTGTATCACCTGGCTAGCCTGTTCTCTCAGACCAGAGACAAAGTGTACACTGTATCACCCTGGCTAGCCTGTTCTCTCAGACCAGAGACAAAGTGTACACTGTATCACCCTGGCTAGCCTGTTCTCTCTCAGACCAGAGACAAAGTGTACACTGTATCACCCTGGCTAGCCTGTTCTCTCAGACCAGAGACAAAGTGTATACTGTATCACCCTGGCTAGCCTGTTCTCTCTCTCAGACCAGAGACAAAGTGTACCAGAGACTGTATCACCCTGGCTAGCCTGTTCTCTCAGACC
Organism: Oncorhynchus nerka; assembly: GCF_034236695.1. Classification (NCBI taxonomy): domain Eukaryota; kingdom Metazoa; phylum Chordata; class Actinopteri; order Salmoniformes; family Salmonidae; genus Oncorhynchus; species Oncorhynchus nerka. The sequence continues at coordinate 22,906,249 of NC_088420.1, forward strand.
AGAGACAAAGTGTACACTGTATCACCCTGGCTAGCCTGTCTCTCTCAGACCAGAGACAAAGTGTATCACTGTATCACAGACCTGGCTAGCCTGTATCACCCTGGCTAGCCTTCTCTCAGACCAGAGACAAAGTGTACACTGTATCACCCTGGCTAGCCTGTTCTCTCTCTCAGACCAGAGACAAAGTGTACACTGTATCACCCTGGCTAGCCTGTTCTCTCTCTCAGACCAGAGACAAAGTGTACACTGTATCACCCTGGCTAGCCTGTTCTCTCAGACCAGAGACAAAGTGTACACTGTATCACCCTGGCTAGCCTGTTCTCTCAGACCAGAGACAAAGTGTACACTGTATCACCCTGGCTAGCCTGTTCTCTCAGACCAGAGACAAAGTGTATACTGTATCACCCTGGCTAGCCTGTTCTCTCAGACCAGAGACAAAGTGTACACTGTATCACCCTGGCTAGCCTGTTCTCTCAGACCAGAGACAAAGTGTACACTGTATCACCCTGGCTAGCCTGTTCTCTCAGACCAGAGACAAAGTGTACACTGTACCCTCAGCCTGTTCTCTCAGACCAGAGACCTGTATCACCCTGGCTAGCCTGTTCTCTCAGACCAGAGACAAAGTGTACACTGTATCACCCTGGCTAGCCTGTCTCTCTCAGACCAGAGACAAAGTGTACACTGTATCACCCTGGCTAGCCTGTTCTCTCAGACCAGAGACAAAGTACACTGTACACTGTATCACCCTGGCTAGCCTGTTCTCTCAGACCAGAGACAAAGTGTACACTGTATCACCCTGGCTAGCCTGTTCTCTCAGACCAGAGACAAAGTGTACACTGTATCACCCTGGCTAGCCTGTTCTCTCTCAGACCAGAGACAAAGTGTACACTGTATCACCCTGGCTAGCCTGTTCTCTCTCTCAGACCAGAGACAAAGTGTACACAGAGACAAAGTGTATACTGTATCACCCTGGCTAGCCTGTTCTCTCTCTCAGACCAGAGACAAAGTGTACACTGTATCACCCTGGCTAGCCTGTTCTCTGAGACCAGAGACAAAGTGTACACTATATCACCCTGGCTAGCCTGTTCTCTCTCTCTCAGACCAGAGACAAAGTGTACACTGTATCACCCTGGCTAGCCTGTTCTCTCTCAGACCAGAGACAAAGTGTACACTGTATCACCCTGGCTAGCCTGTTCTCTCAGACCAGAGACAAAGTGTACACTGTATCACCCTGGCTAGCCTGTTCTCTCAGACCAGAGACAAAGTGTATACTGTATCACCCTGGCTAGCCTGTTCTCTCTCTCAGACCAGAGACAAAGTGTACACTGTATCACCCTGGCTAGCCTGTTCTCTCAGACCAGAGACAAAGTGTACACTGTATCACCCTGGCTAGCCTGTTCTCTCAGACCAGAGACAAAGTGTACACTGTATCACCCTGGCTAGCCTGTTCTCTCAGACCAGAGACAAAGTGTATACTGTATCACCCTGGCTAGCCTGTTCTCTCAGACCAGAGACAAAGTGTACACTGTATCACCCTGGCTAGCCTGTTCTCTCAGACCAGAGACAAAGTGTATACTGTATCACCCTGGCTAGCCTGTTCTCTCAGACCAGAGACAAAGTGTACACTGTATCACCCTGGCTAGCCTGTTCTCTCAGACCAGAGACAAAGTGTACACTGTATCACCCTGGCTAGCCTGTTCTCTCTCAGACCAGAGACAAAGTGTACACTGTATCACCCTGGCTAGCCTGTTCTCTCAGACCAGAGACAAAGTGTACACTGTATCATCACTAGCCTGTTCTCTCAGACCAGAGACCTGTTCTAGCCTGTTCTCTCAGACCAGAGACAAAGTGTACACTGTATCACCCTGGCTAGCCTGTTCTCTCAGACCAGAGACAAAGTGTACACTGTATCACCCTGGCTAGCCTGTTCTCTCAGACCAGAGACAAAGTGTACACTGTATCACCCTGGCTAGCCTGTTCTCTCAGACCAGAGACAAAGTGTATACTGTATCACCCTGGCTAGCCTGTTCTCTCAGACCAGAGACAAAGTGTACACTGTATCACCCTGGCTAGCCTGTTCTCTCAGACCAGAGACAAAGTGTACACTGTATCACCCTGGCTAGCCTGTTCTCTCAGACCAGAGACAAAGTGTACACTGTATCACCCTGGCTATCAGACCAGAGACAAAGTGTACACTGTATCACCCTGGCTAGCCTGTTCTCTCAGACCAGAGACAAAGTGTACACTGTATCACCCTGGCTAGCCTGTTCTCTCAGACCACTGAGACCTGTTCTCTCTCAGACCAGAGACAAAGTGTACACTGTCAGACCAGAGACTGTATCACCCTGGCTAGCCTGTTCTCTCAGACCAGAGACAAAGTGTACACTGTATCACCCTGGCTAGCCTGTTCTCTCAGACCAGAGACAAAGTGTACACTGTATCACCCTGGCTAGCCTGTTCTCTCTCAGACCAGAGACAAAGTGTATACTGTATCACCCTGGCTAGCCTGTTCTCTCAGACAGAGACAAAGAGACAAAGCCTGTCAGACCAGAGACAAACTGTATCACCCTGGCTAGCCTGTTCTCTCAGACCAGAGACAAAGTGTACACTGTATCACCCTGGCTAGCCTGTTCTCTCAGACCAGAGACAAAGTGTACACTGTATCACCCTGGCTAGCCTGTTCTCTCAGACCAGAGACAAAGTGTACACTGTATCACCCTGGCTAGCCTGTTCTCTCAGACCAGAGACAAAGTGCTAGCCTGTTCTCTCTCTCAGACCAGAGACAAAGTGTACACTGTATCACCCTGGCTAGCCTGTTCTCTCAGACCAGAGACAAAGTGTACACTGTATCACCCTGGCTAGCCTGTTCTCTCTCTCAGACCAGAGACAAAGTGTACACTGTATCACCCTGGCTAGCCTGTTCTCTCAGACCAGAGACAAAGTGTATACTGTATCACCCTGGCTAGCCTGTTCTCTCTCTCAGACCAGAGACAAAGGGCAACAAAAGTTGGTCATCAACAATACAGGACATAACAGCCCAGAGTCCATAAATCCCCTGGCAGTGCCCTGCACCAGACTGAGGGACTGCCAGCTTCGTGCGGCTGCCCATCCATCATTACGAAGATGTTCCTAATGTTTGGTATACTCAGTGTATAGAGACAAAATACAGACATTCTACAAGTAGGAAAATAGAAAAATAGCTTGAACATTAAAATGCATTTCAATATTATTGAAAGCCTACTGTTGATATTGAAATGCAGTCGTCTCAGTTTTCATTTGAAACATATTTCTATACATCACTTGTTTGTATCAATTGCAAAGACATTGTAACTTTGTTCTGAAGTTATCGGAGGTCACAGAGAGACAGATGAACCATGTGTTTCTATGTTTAGCGGAGAACTTGTGTGTATAAAGGGACGCAGGAGGGAAAGAAAAGCATTGAACAACGCACTTCGCCGTTCTATGAGTGGTCTGAGGCAGGTTTTAGATTATGAACGTATTCAAGTGCAGCGTGGTTTTGGGAAACAGCTCAGAAATGTAACGATGCTCCTACGAAGGTTCTAACGGGCCCTGGATGACAGTCAACAGGGCTCCAGTGAAAGGCGAGGAAGCCACTTAAAACTATTGAAATGCACCCGGGGTCTGAAACATTGCCTTGTCTGATTAGACAAGCTAAGAGACAAAAATATCCCTGTTTTACAACTTTTACAATGCAATCCTTATTTCCAGAGTAGAGATGGAGGGGCAAATCAAATCAAATGTATTGGTCACATACACATGGTTAGCAGATGCGAGTGTAGCGCATGTGTAGCGTTAATGCGAGTGTAGCAAAATGCTTGTGCTTCTTGTTCCGACAATGCAGTAATAACCAACGAGTAATCTAACCTAACAATTCCAAAACTACTACTTTATACACACAAGTGTAAAGGGATAAAGAATATGTACATAAAGATATATGAATGAGTGATGGTACAGAGCGGCATAGGCAAGATGCAGTAGATGGTATCGAGTACAGTATATACATATGAGATGAGTAATGTAGGGTATGTAAACAAAGTGGCATAGTTTAAAGTGGCTAGTGATACATGTATTAGATAAAGCTGCAGTAGATGATATAGAGTACAGTATATACATATACGATGAATAATGTAGGGTATGTAAACATTATATTAAGTAGCATTGTTTAAAGTGGCTAGTGATATATTTTACATCAATTTCCATCAATTCCCATTATTAAAGTGGCTGGAGTTGAGTCAGTGTGTTGGCAGCAGCCACTCAATGTTAGTGATGGCTGTTTAACAGTCTGATGGCCTTGAGATAGAAACTGTTTTTCAGTCTCTCGGTCCCTGTTTTGATGCACCTGGACTGACCTCGCCTTCTGGATGATAGCGGGGTGAACAGGCAGTGGCTCGGGTGGTTGTTGTCCTTGATCTTTATGGCCTTCCTGTGACATCGGGTGGTGTAGGTGTCCTGGAGGGCAGGTAGTTTGCCCCTGGTGATGCGTTGTGCAGACCTCACTACCCTCTGGAGAGCCTTACGGTTGTGGGCGGAACAGTTGCCGTACCAGGCGGTGATACAGCCCGACAGGATGCTCTCGATTGTGCATCTGTAGAAGTTTGTGAGTGCTTTTGGTGACAAGCCGAATTTCTTCAGCCTCCTGAGGTTGAAGAGGCGCTGCTGCGCCTTCTTCACGATGCTGTCTGTGTGGGTGGACCAATTCAGGGTGTATTCTACTCACAGGGTCTCCTTCGATGAAGTCGCCTTTAGTGTTACAGACAGACAGACAGACAGACACACACATAGAGAGAGAGCGAGACAGACACACACATAGAGAGAGAGACACAGACACACACAGCGAGAGAGACACAGACACACACAGCGAGAGAGAGACACACGCAGAGAGAGACAGACACACGCAGAGAGAGACACACACACGCAGAGAGAGACACACACACGCAGAGAGAGACACACACACACAGACAGACAGACATACACACAGAGAGAGAGCGAGAGACAGACAGACAGACACACAGAGAGAGAGAGAGAGAGACAGACAGACAGACAGAGAGAGAGAGACAGAGAGACACACAGAGAGAGAGAGAGACAGACAGAGAGACACACAGAGAGAGAGAGAGACAGACAGAGAGACACACACAGAGAGAGAGAGACACAGAGAGAGAGAGAAAGAGACAGAGAGAGAGATAGTGACACACACACATAGAGACAGACACACAGAGAGAGAGAGACAGACACACAGAGAGAGAGAGACAGACACACACAGAGAGAGAGACAGACACACACAGAGAGAGAGACAGACACACACAGAGAGAGAGACAGACACACAGAGAGAGAGAGAGACAGACACACAGAGAGAGAGAGAGACAGACACACAGAGAGAGAGAGAGAGACAGACACACAGAGAGAGAGAGACAGACACACACAGAGAGAGAAACAGACACACACAGCGAGAGAAACAGACACAGAGAGAGAGACAGACACACACAGCGAGAGAAACAGACACACACAGCGAGAGAAACAGACACAGAGAGAGAGACAGACACACACAGAGAGAGAGACAGACACACACAGAGAGAGAGACAGACACACACAGAGAGAGAGACAGACACACACAGAGAGAGAGACAGACACACACAGAGAGACAGACACACAGAGAGAGACAGACACACACAGCGAGAGACAGGTAAGGCAAGTAGGTACGGTGATATCCACACCTCATGAGACACTGCAGATGGACAAAAATAGCCATAAAATGTATCTGGACCGTGAAGAAAGATATTCACCTGATTTCTGTTTCAACTAATGTTGAAGGTTGCGGAACGAAAAATGTATCTGTTGTCTCTAACTGAAGAGACATACATGGAAGGGTTCATTCCCAAGTGTCTTCAGCTCGAAAAGAACAACCTGTGTTCTTCCTGTATACCTTCATCACGATTTGTACCACACCAATGTCAGAGGAAATATCTCTCTTCACCCCCAGTACGTTGGGTATGATGTCAAATTCACACTGCTTGAGGAAGACATCCTTGTCAAACAACGGGTCTACCTTCAGAATCTCTGTCAGCACCTCTGACATCTCTGTCTTGGAGAAGAGCCCACCTGACCAGACACACACACACAAAGTTAGACAAGAACAAAGACAGAGCCCACCTACCAAAGGTTGATGTGCTTCTACACCTGCATTGCTTGCTGTTTAGGGTTTTAGGCTGGGTTTCTGTACAGCACTTTGAGATATCAGCTGATGTACGAAAGGGCTATATAAATAAATTTGATTTGATTTGAGGTGGGTGGTATGGAGAAGTCAATAGGTTACCTAGGACATCGGTCATTTTATCTGTGACGGCACGAGACGCTCTGATGAGGACATCCTTGCTTTCATCATACTTCATCTCAAAGAACCCTGGGAAGAGAGGGCAGAGTGAGTCATTTAGTCCCAGTGCATTAACATCACACAGAGCACACACATCACACATTAACATCACCCAAAAATGTTACGCCCCTGAAAACAGGGAAGAAATCGTTACAGGGTGGGGGTGGCATTTCCCCAAAGCCAGGACATGGAGTTGGATCATATGGATCAAACATGGGGACCGTAGCTCTGCTGTGTGATGGCTGGGTTGTAACTGATGCTACAAAAGGAAAGGAAGTCAATACCACAGCATTTCTATTGACTTTTCACAATGTGATTACTGTATATCATTCATAGCTCCTTTTCACCAGTCAGAAACATTTTGTCAGCGCTGTTTCTTTGGTAATACTCAATTGTTGGTTCCATGTATAAGGCTACAGTGTAAACCAGGGGTACTCAAATACTACACTAAATACTACACTAAACAAAAATATAAAATCGCAACAAGTGGTGCTTCCATGTCCATGAGCTGAAATAAAAGACCCCAGATCTCTCGCATTTCTCCGTGGACAAGATAATCCATCCACCTGACAGGTGTCATATCAAGAAGCTGATTAAACAGCCTGATCATGACACAGGTGCACCTTGTGCTAGGGACAACAAAATGCCACTAAAATGTGCAGTTGTCACAACACAATGCCACAAATGTCTCAAGTTGAGGGAGCATGCAATTGGAATGTCCCCCAGAGCTGTTGACAGAAAATTTCTCTAACGTAATTTTAGGGAATTAGGCAGTACATCCAAAACAGCCTCAAAACCGCAGACCAGGTGTATGTCGTCGTGTGGGCGAGCGGGTTGCTGATGTCAACGTTGTGAACAGAGTGCCCCATGGTGGCGATGGAGTTATGGTATGGACAGGCATAAGCTACGGACAATGAACACAATTGTATTTTATAGGGGCGGCAGGTAGCCTAGTGGTTAGACCGTTGGGCTAGTAACCAAAAGGTTGCAAGATCAAATCCCCGAGCTGTCGTTCTGCCCCTGAACAAGGCAGTTAACCCACTGTTCCTAGGCCATCAATTGTAAATAAGAAGTTGTTCTTAACGGACTTGTCTAGTTAAAAAAAGGATAAATAAAATAAGAATTATCGATGGCAATTTGAATGCACAAAACTACTGTGACAAGATCCTGAGGCCCATTTCTTTTAAGGTGACCAACCAAATGCATATCTGTATTCCCAGTCCATAGTATGCCCAGTCCATAGTATGCCCAGTCCATAGTATGCCCAGTCCATAGTATGCCCAGTCCATAGTATTCCCAGTCCATAGTATGCCCAGTCCATAGTATGCCCAGTCCATAGTATGCCCAGTGCATAGTATTCCCAGTCCATAGTATTCCCAGTCCATAGTATGCCCAGTCCATAGTATGCCCAGTCCATAGTATGCCCAGTGCATAGTATTCCCAGTCCATAGTATTCCCAGTCCATAGTATTCCCAGTCCATAGTATTCCCAGTCCATAGTATGCCCAGTCCATAGTATGCCCAGTCCATAGTATGCCCAGTGCATAGTATGCCCAGTCCATAGTATGCCCAGTCCATAGTATGCCCAGTCCATAGTATGCCCAGTCCATAGTATGCCCAGTGCATAGTATTCCCAGTCCATAGTATGCCCAGTCCATAGTATGCCCAGTCCATAGTATTCCCAGTCCATAGTATGCCCAGTCCATAGTATTCTCAGTCCATAGTATTCCCAGTCCATAGATTAGGGTTTAGTGAATGTATTACAATTGACTGATTCTCATATGAACTGTAACTCAGTAAAATCTTTGAAATTGTTGCATGCTACGTTTATAATTTGTATCAATATATTTGAGACATCCAATCACACAAATTTCCTAGGTGGCAAATATTGTACAATAATTACAATATTGGATATTGTAATTTATCGCCGTAGTAACAAACTCCCACCCTAGTTGTTTAGCCTAACTCATCTACCTAGCTAACATGAGCTCCACTAGTTTGGGTCTCTGACTATAATTCAATTATATGACATGTTATTTTATCAAAATCGATTACCTAATGTTTAATTGATTACGTGTTTGAATTAAATCATGCAACAATTAAACAAATAATAACCTGGGGCACCACAGACTAATTGGGTTTATATAGACCGGCTATCTCCCAAATCCACTCTTAAAGATCTGAATATGTTTTGTCAATAGCAGTCAGTTATTCATTGTCACATCGATCAGTCTCATTCTGGTTGTAGTAAAGTACTTGGTTATCTGCACGAACCCTAGCTAACAAGTTGAATCAGCAATACACAAATTGCCTTAATGACTTATTTACTAAATAAATGTCACACACACAGCAGAGATCGCCATTGTCCTCTGAAGAATCTTTCTGGTCATAGTGTTGTAGAGTGGATACATTGAAGTTCCCTCTGTTCTTAAGAAACTGTCTGTCCTTTCCTACATACGTTTACAGCTGCAGCTGATACATCCTAGACGTCGAGTTATCACCTCTTCTCTAGTAAATAATACTTCAAAGTTCATAACAAGTTGCCATAATCAGCTTGCGCTGTATTCTGGCTGGTCTTGTCGAAACTCACCATTCCAGCGTGGTGATCGTCACCTCCACCTTGAAATTCACCATTTTAAACAGCAGTCCTAACATTTCTGGAACTACGGTGGACTTCCGTCACCAGGCTTTTGTACTGGGGGAGAGACTAATGTCTGTTCACTTGGACATGGCCACTGAGTGAGCAGAAGTTTGAGCAATGCTCTAATTTTTGAAGATAAAAATCACAATCTTTTCACAAATAGTTTCATATTTAAACATTTAAATTGCACAACAATTCCATGTGAATCTGATAACTAGAATGTGTAGTAGACTTTACAAGATACAATTTGTCATCCTAGATATAATGTCCCAGACAACAACTGATCTGACATCATATTCTTTAAGTACCAACGGACACTTTCAACTGGTTGAGAAAGGGAAATATTGTTCCATTCCCCAACCTTTTGATGTTACCGTACTTTATCTGTGGTAACACAGGGCTTTCCAAGAGTCCATTCTGTAGAGTGGAGAGAAAAGGGAGAAAGGCATTTATGGGGGGACGTCATGACAACTATATATACACAGTACCAGTCAATAGGTTGAACACAAACCCTTGAATGAGTAGGTTTCCTTATTTTGACTTTGTAATATAGATTAGGGAAGACATCAAAACTATGAAATCATGTAGTAACCAAAAATGTGTTAAATATATTTTAAAATGAGATTCTTCAAAGTACATACATTGACATTCAAGATGACTCTGTTCTTCCAACTTTGTGGCAACAGTTTGGGCCCTTTCATGTTTCAGCATGACAATGCTCCCGTGCACAAAGCGAGGTCCATACAGAAATACATTTGCCGAGATCGGTATGGAAGAACTTGACTGGCCTGCACAAGTCCGTATTGTTCCCATTCCACTGTCCACCTATTAAGGATGACTGGTGTAAACCTAAGATAGAAACACAGTTTAAGGCAGCTAGTCCCCAGCCTCTCGTACCTTATCCCTTGGTAGTCCCTGGCCTCCCATTACCTGCTGCTCGTTAGTAATGGGGCCATTAGCTCCAAGATTAACAAGGTTAATAGGAGCAGGACAGTGTTCACCAGACTGATACAGCAGTCAATCATCTAGCAGAGGGTTTCCTCATATATACCTTGCTGCTCACCCCACAAACAACTCCAGGGCTAGGTTTAGATCCCTTAAAGACTGTGATTTTGGAGGCCGGGACATTTCTGACTGGCAACCATAACAATAGTTCGAATTTGGCAATTAACACAAATGAATCTTCAAGGTATAGTCAAAAGTAAATTACACGTGGTCAAGTTTACAAACACACCTGCACCTCAGAGCAACAAGCCACTGCATATGGGCATGGTTCCCACAGAGCCTGAGTAACAGCACTAAGCCACTGATGGGTAGTTTTACACTTGAACTTAGCCTCATCTACTGGACAAACAGATTACAGCAGCAGACATTCATAAAAATGGTTTTGAATAAAACTCACCAGCCAGTTTACATCTCCATCTAGGACCTGGTCGGACCCCCCTTCGCCTCCAGAACAGCCCAAATGCTTCTGGGCATGGATTCTACAAGTCGGAAACTTTCCATGTTGGTCCATGATGACGCGCTGGCATCACGCAGCTGCTAGAGATTGGACGACAGTACACCACCGCCACCAGCTTGTACTATTGACACCAGTGTCGTGTCTTTGGCTATGCCGGATTAAGTGATATGACACGCTATTCTATAAAATAATTTATCCGTAGTTAATATCACCTGATTGAGCTAATCATGTAAATGTAATTAACTAGAGAGTAGGGCACCACAAAATAATATTTATAGAGCTGTTATCTTCCGAATAAACTCTTAAAGACCTAGTAATATTTTACATCAATAGCAGTCAATATCAATCGTCACCTTAATTCAGTCTCATCTGAAAGTTGTAAATTCTTAGTTATCTGCACGAACCCTGGCTAACAATTTGAATCAGCAATACAACATTGGGTTTAATTATTTATTTACTAAATACCTAACTAATTACAAAGAATTACACATAATTAAAGCATAACTTGATTACAAATTGCGTCATAAATTAAAAGGTCCCTGGCGGGCGGAACAGATATGACAGCTTGTTACACAAAGGAAAAGGGGCTGGGTTGAGTGAAAGAGCGGGAAGACTGAGGAACAAAGGGAAGAAGCTGGGCTATCGTAAATACAGTATCTTATGCATTCTAAATTACTGCCCATTTGGAAAAGGAAAATGCAATAAATATTTACTCTGAGCTGCGCTTCGGTAGGTTGGTGGTAGATGGAAGCCCGTGTTGCCCAACCGAGTCCTTTGAAGAATGTCTCTCGTGGTCAATTGTATACGTTGTAGTAACGTCGTTGTGTGGTAGACGGGATACTCTGTCTGTTCCTTCCTAACCTGCGTTTGCAGCTGCGGTTGCTAACTCGCGGCTAGGAGGTATCACTTCTGTAGTGAATAAAAGTTCAAAGTTCATACCATTCGCAACCAAAGCTCACGCTGATGTTGGCTTCGTTCTGTAGTTATTATCTGAACCATTCTGACATAGGACCGTCGTCCTACATCCCCGGAACAGGAAGTTCTATTGTCGTCAAGGGCTTATATTGGAAGGGAGAGGAGGGCGTGTTTGAAAGGTTTTATAACCAAGGGTTTTGCAAATGTAACCTCAGTAGGGTAGAGAGAGGGAAAAGGGGGGAAGAGGTATTTATGACTGTCATAAACCTAACCCCCAGGACAACGTCATGACACCAGGCAGGATGTGTCCATGGATTTATGCTGCTTATGCCAAATCCTGACTCTGCCATCAGCATGACGCAACAGGAACCAGGATTTTTTCGGACCACGCAATATTTGTCCACTGCTCATTGTCCAGTGTTGGTGATGACGTGCCCACTGGAGCCGCTTCTTGTTTTTAGCTGACAGAAGTAGAACCCGGTGTGGTCGTCTGAGGCAACAGCCCATCCGTGACAATAATTTGAGATGCTGTTCTGCACACCACTGTGGTGCTGCACTGTTATTTGTCTGTTTGTGGCCCCATTGTCACATCGTTCTCTGGAAACTCTAGACACTGTTGTGCGTGAAAAGCCCAGATGTTTCTGAGATACTGACAATTATTCCACACCCTGAGTCGCTTACGTCACGTCACTAGTTTTACCCATTCTAAAGTTCAATCGAACAGTAACTGAATGCCTCGATGCCCGTCTGCCTGCTTTATATAGCAAGCCACGGCCATGTTACTCACTGTTTGTAGGAGCGATACATTCAGGGATGTAAACTGGTGAGGGACAAAAAATGTTTGTTTTTTTGCACTCACCCCTGTCTCCGTGGTCAGTCTTCTCACCTACCGTTGCCACTTCGTTATCGTTCAGGGGACGCGCTGTAACTGGCAAGCTGCCTTCCCAGAGTGCGAGCTGATGCTGTAACTATGAAGTTGGTTGCCTCTTCTTTCTTCAGTCACGTGCTGTGCTGAATTCTGTTGTTACGTAAACGATTGGCTGAGCCTTGGATACAGCCAGTATTGCTACAAACGCGCATCACTCGTTCACTTACAGCCAGTAGTGATCCAACCCCTACCGCCAAACTTTTTTCCCCATCGGATATACACAAAACACGTTTTTTGGATTGAAAACAGCTCATTTCACCGAAAGGTGACTAGTTTGCGTCACTGTACATTTTCGTGAACAGGTGGTGTACCTAATAAACTGGCCGATGAGTGTATATTTGAAAGGAATAGCTCTGTATTCATCATAACATATCATCCTAAATTATGATTCAGAAGGGTGATACTTAGTGACATCAATGAAAACTTAAGACACTAGACAGCAGTGGTATGCTGCTGAATAAGAGTGGCAGACTGGCAGCTCGTACTCATTAGCCTTCGAAGACCTTGTTCTCATTTTCTTCAGCCTTGGATGAAAAGTCGCTCCTCTTCCGTAGTCTCTTGGGGGCCCGTAGGGCCCACTCTGATTAAGATCATCAATCTCCTTCTTCACACTCTCCATACCCTGTGTGAGCACATACAGCAGGCTTAAGAGGAAATGCATGGCTGTTATGATGCGCTACCTAATCAGTGGGTTGATTCTGCACATTCCCTCCTGATCATTAGACTTACTTGGTTCATGCAGTGACAATATAAAAACAGAGCAAGTGGCTGCTATTACGCAGTGAAACTGACCAAACCCGGTATTTGAAGTGCTGGATTGGTCCTTTTTGTACCTTGTCCCTGACTATTTAGGTCTCACCTGTGATATTGCTCTGAAGGCACCAGTCTTTCCCAGTTTCCCTCCACTCTTGGACACAGACTCTGCTTCCTCCATGCGATCCTTGATCTTCTTCTCTATATCTGTACGACTGACCTCTTCCAGACCCTAAAAAACAGACACACAGGAACATTAACTTCTTATGTCTGACCCTCACACCCTTTCTGTTGACATGACAAAGGCCTACTTATGTTATTAATGTCCATGTTGACATTTAATTAACATGCAGCGCTACATTTACCATACTCAGGTTCAGTGATCAAAGATGATGACAGTGACTACAGCAGACAATCCATGTACAGTACCTCTTTCACAGTCTCTGAGAAGGTCCCTAACTTCAGAACTTCGGACGACTTCACAGTTTCAGACTATGGTTTTCTGAGGAAGAAAGTGAAATGGCATAGTGTGAAAAGTGAGAAGACAAAAAACAAATAATTGTCCAATCCAACCTGCCAAACAACATCCTTTGTCCAATGTGACAACGTGTGACACACGCTTCAATATCATTTGCCGGGCCACAGATTTTGACCTAAATATAAAGGAATGAAGCTGTTCAATTTTTTGGTATTCACATATTTCCGCCAAGCTTGATTCAGAGCTTCCGATTCTTCCAGCTTTTTGGCCTCCTCACGAAACTTCTTGATGTTCTCCTTCATCTCCTTGTTCTTGCTGAGCTCCTGCTTGAGGTTATCCAAGAACCCCCCAAAGAAGCTTTTTCGGCCACCTCCCCTGTCTGATGCATACCGCACCTAGAGCAAGATATGGTCATTGTATTAGTTAGAGAGAGAAACACATTTCTGCATAAGAATAAAATAATTTTGGTTATCTGACAAATTCTGCATTCAACCACACACACTACATTGCAGGGCAAGGTCTGGTTGGCTAAAGCAGAAACTGATTTGATACACTGCTGTCTAAGCACTTTGAATGTTAAAACTAAGAACTTAGTGAACTGTAAAACAGAAAGGAAGGTACAATTCAAATTGTATACAATTAATGATTAGCATGATTATCACAAGCGGAACATTCAGTTACCTGTGAGGAACTTGTGAGGGACCCACATATCCTGTATACATGAGGTCTGTTGTGTAGGAGCAATATGAAGGACTGGACACTAGAAAACTTTTAACACATTGCTGGAGGATGAAATGCACAATAAGAAAAACTCAAAACATTACGAAACATTTTGTTCTAGCCACATTATGATTGGCCAAGATGCTTTGTTAGGCATACAATACATACCTAAAACAAGTGATATTGCCAACTCATGAGATTTTGATAGCAAAAACTGTTAAAGACAACAAAGCCTATCTTGCTTATGAAATTGACAGTTTACTCCTACTAGATACTGTATGATTTTCAAAAATTTCAGAGAGTTACAAAAAAAATCACTTCAGATAGTCTGGTCATACTCAATTGTTGCACAAAACGTAAACGATATCCATGTAATTTGTCTATGCTATTGAAATACGTACGCAAGTGTAAATAATGCAAATTCAAAATGTGTGTATTATTTTAATGACAGCAATAAACTTTTGCTTGGTGCACATGTTCTACTGTTATGAATCAAGCCCCAAACACCAACAAGTCTTGCTGCTAAATTAGCGGGGTAGTCTGGTTCGGCATTTTGCAGTGGAGCAGTATATACTTGGAGTATATATATGTTTCATTGCTATTTTCAATAATGGGTAACCTTAATTATTGAAGATTAAAAGACAACTTGGAAAATATGTTTAATGAGAACTTACCTGGTAATAGAAACACAAGGAAGCCGACATCTTGCATGCATTGCATGTGACCTTTTCCGATGATGACGTTCTGACGTGTGTGTGCCACTCAGTAGAAAATGGACCTGATCGGACAGCTCAGAGCTTCTGCTCTTTTCTGTCCATAAGAAACAATTGGATTGGTGGAAGAGGCTGGGCAGGCCAGGAGCAAGGAAGGAGGGTGTGGTCGAGCAAGGCATCCCCCGAGGCTAGATGCCCTAAGGTTTTTATCAGAACGGGCGTAGATTAGTTTTGCCTTTTTCTTTTCCCGACATGAGTTTGTGGTGTTTACTTTAAAAAATAAAAAATAAATAAAAAATAAAAATACAAGATAAAACTTCATTGATATTATATCTCACAACTGTGCAGGGGGAGAGGGGTGGGGGTGCTAAGGAGAGTGCATTCACATATATCTACACACTTTCATACACACACAATTGATTGTATTTTTTTTGGTACTTTTTGTCATTTTATCCCCCCCTTCCCTTTCTTCTCTTCTAGGTCAGTTTCAGCATTATGGACATGGGTGTATCTGTGGTCCATTTGGCCTGTCCCATGGCTTCCTTCAACGATGGGTTGTGAGTGGCTCTGTTGATGAACTTCTGGCCAATGATTGACTCTCTATTGTTGATTGATGTCAGTCCAGATATGCTGTTAACGTAGTGGTTGCTGATGTATCTTGGTAGTCTCTAAGCCATTTTTATTGCCATGTTTTGGATTATCTGTAGCCGTTTCGTCTGCTGCGGTGAAGCTGTTATCCAGGCTGGCAGGGCGTATTCAAAGAGGGGTAGGATGTAGCTGATGTAGACTTTCAGCACTGTCTGAGGTGAAGCTGTTATCCAGGCTGGCAGGGCGTATTCAAAGAGGGGTAGGATGTAGCTGATGTAGACTTTCAGCACTGTCTGAGGTGATGCTGTTATCCAGGCTGGTAGGGCGTATTCAAAGAGGGGTAGGATGTAGCTGATGTAGACTTTCAGCACTGTCTGAGGTGAAGCTGTTATCCAGGCTGGCAGGGCGTATTCAAAGAGGGGTAGGATGTAGCTGATGTAGACTTTCAGCACTGTCTGAGGTGAGGCTCCAAATGTTCTTCCGCACAGCATTTTTAGGTGGTTTAGTCTTTTTCGTCCCTCTCTCTTTATGTTCGCTATATGGGTTGTCCAGCGCATGTTCTTCTGGAAGGTGACTCCAAGGAATTTTGCTTCTTTTTTCAACTTTTATTGTTTCACCGTAGAGTTTGAGATCTATGGGTTTCCTGTTTTTTTGGCTGGTGCTTCTTGTGAAGAGGACACATTGGGTCTTTTTGTGGGTAAAATTTTACTCGCCACATGTTAGACCATGTCTCGATCATTTCAATAGACTTCTGGAGTTTTTTTGCAGCAAGTTGAGGACATTTGGAGCTGGACCAGTAGCAGAGGTCATCAGCAAACTGTGAGACTTGACCTATGGTGGGTGGAGGGTAGTAAATATCTGTTATGTAGAGTAGAAAAAGTAGCGGGCTTAGAACTGCCCCCTGTGGGACACCTGCTACAGGGGTGAAAGGTGAGGATATGGCTCTGGAGACCTTCACTTTAATTGTATGGTTGTGGAGAAAGCTAGTGATGATGTTTCTGATGGAGAGTGGTAGTTTGAGATTGGAGTCTGCAAGCCGGTAATACAGTCCATTGTGCCACATCTTGTCAAATGCTTTCTCTATATCAAAGAAAACCGCCAGGGTAAGTTATTTTTACTTGATGTTCCGAAGGATGTCTTCTAACAGTCTTAGAATGTTATCGGTGGTTGATCTTGTTTTCCTGAAGCCTGCTTGGTGGATTCCAAGGAGGCCCATTGAGTGGCAACTCAGTCTTTGGGTGAGTACTCTCTCAAACAGCTTCCCGACATGACGGAGGCTGATTGGTCTGTAACTTGTGACGTTGTATGGGTCTTTGCCAGGTTTGTGGATCATTGTGACAACTGTAGATTTCCATGGTAGGGGAAAGTAGCCTTCCGTGAGACATGCTGTGAAGAGATTGGAAAGGAGGTGCAGGTATTCATCAGGTGCTTGTTTGATGAATGTACTGTCAATGTTGTCTTCCCCTGGTGCTTTTTTTTTTTTTTTCAGGTGAGTCTTGATTTCTTCAATGCTAACAGAGCGGGTGAGGGGATGGTCTACTGGTGTCAGATTTGAAGTGTACACTGTTTTCTGTATTTCTCTGTCGACGATGGTTTTCCAGTCTTTGTCAAAGAGAGGATCGTCGGGACAAGAATGAACATTTTGTAGGTGGTTTCTGAATAATGTTGCTTTTGTTTCGTTGTCTTCGATGAGCTGGTTTTGAGACTTTAGCACAGGTATGATATTATTGGTTTTGTCTCCGTTAATTGTTTAGATTTTTTTTGCCAGAAGGTCTGGGGTTTGGTGTCTGTATCTAGCTGGTGATAGAAGGCAGTCCACTGTTTCTGTTTGTGGAGGGTAAGTTGATGTCTGATGTGTGTGGAGGAGGATTTAGGCCATTTAGCCATGAACGCTTGTGTGTTGTTCATATATCGCCGTGCTGTGGCAGGTAAGCAAGAAATACATCCTTCGATTTGTGATAAAAGCACCAACTTTGTTACAGATGTAGATTCACGCATCATCGTTACAAAAATATCTTTATCTTTTCAAAAAACATTTCCAGACCAGGAGGTGGCAGTAGCACCAACGAAGGATCGGATTTCTCAGTTTAAACAGAAACCGAAGAGGGTGAAACCTGGGAAAGTATTGAAACCAACAAACAGAACCCAGGCCCACAGTCAACAACACAAAAAAAGAAGCGAAAACATAAATAAATAAATATTGCACAAGTATCAGTGGGTTTTCAACGCTGGTCCTTATGCTGGATAAAAAAAGAAGTGGTGGTTAAATCAAATCAAACAAATGTAATTTGCCACGTGCTGAATGGTGTAGAGTGGTGCAGCGGTCTAAGGTACTGCATCTCAGTGGTAGAGGCGTCACTACAGACCCAGGTTCAATTTCAGGCTGTATCACAGCCGGTCGTAATTGGGAGTCCCATAGAGCGGCGCACAGTTGGCCCAGCGTTGTCCGGGTTAGAGTTTGGCAGGGGTAGGCCGTCATTGTAAATAAGAATTTGTTCTCAACTGACTTGCCAAGTTAAATAAAACATTTACATAAATAGTGAAATGCTTAGGAGCCCTTCCCAAAAATGCAGAGTTTAAAACTGTAACACAAGAGGAATAAAATAAAATACACAAGAATGAAGCAATATACAGGGAGTACCAGTACCAGAGGTGCAGAGGTATTGAAGGTCAGTATGGACAAGAAGTCAGGGTAAAGTGACTAGGCATAAGATAATATAATAATGAGATTAAAATAAAGAACAACAGCAGCAGCAAATGATGAGTGTGAATGTGTGTTTGTGTTGTGTCGGTATCAAATCAAATATTATTTGTCAAATGCGCCAGGTGTTTCACCTGACAGTGAAATGCTTACCTACAAGCCCTTAACCAACATTGCCATTTTAAAATAAATAAGTGTCAAGAAAGTATTTAAAATAAAATAAAGTAAAAAATAAATAAATAATAAAATAACAGTAACAAGGTTATATACAGGGGGTACCGGTACAGAGTCAATGTGCGGGGGCACAGGTTAGTTGAGATAATTGAGATAATATGTACATGTAGTTAGAGGTGTAAAGTGGCTATGCATAGATAATAAACAGAGAGTAGCAGCAGCGTAATGCAGGAGTCTTATGCTCTTCAGGAGTCTTATGGCTTGGGGGTAGAAGCTGTTAAGCAGAGAGAAGTCTATGACCAGGGTGACTGTAGTCTTTGGCAATATTTAGGGACTTCCTCTGACACCGATAGAGGTCCTGGATGGCAGGAAGCTTGGCCCTAGTGATGTACTAGGCCGTACACACTACCCTCTGTAGGGGGGCTCCCTAAAGGCTGTCTCATCATTGTAGGTGATCAGGCTGTTGTGTTTTCGGCAAACTTAATGATGCTGGTGTTGGATATATAATGGCGCCAGAGGAGATGGCTGCCATTTTGCGGTCCCCTAACCAATTGTACTATTGTGTGCGTTTTTCGCAATATTTGTAACTTATTTTGTACATAATGTCTCTGCCACTGTCTCTTATGACCTTAAAAGGCTTCTAGATATCAGGACAGCGATTACTCACCTCGTACTGGAAGAAGATTTTTTCTTTAACGAGTGGGAGGTGAAGGATTTACTCCAGACACCCGACAAGGCCCTGTCATTCACAGGAGAACGAGACGGAGATATCGGGGACATAGGTCTGGATGCCTTGTAGGAATCCACCGGTGAGTGGGTAATCTGCCTTTAGCATTGGTCCTATTAGCCAAAATAGACAAACTACGAGCACGTATATACAGTGGGGAAAAAAGTATTTAGTCAGCCACCAATTGTGCAAGTTCTCCCACTTAAATAGATGAGGCCTGTAATTTTCATCATAGGTACACTTCAATTATGACAGATAAAATTAGAGAAAAAAAAATCCTGAAAATCACATTGTAGGATTTTTAATGAATTTATTTGCAAATTATGGTGGAAAATAAGTTTTGCCCCACTGTATATCCTACCAACGGGACATTGTTTATTTACCACCACAAGCCGATGCTGGCACTCTACCTCAGGTGAGCAAAACCTCAAGACTTATTAGAATTCGTGCACCAGCTGATATTGACAAATAGACACAGACCGCCACCCCTTGGCTTTACCGGAGGCAGCTGTTCTATCTTGCCGATGCATGGAAAACCCAGCCAGCTGTATGTTATCCATGTTGTTATTCAGCCAAAACTCTGAGAAATATAAGATATTACCAAAGAAGTTGTATATTTTAGATTCTAGAGTAGCCACCCTTTGCCTTGATGACAGCTTTACACACTATGGTGGTGAAATTACAAGATCATGTTATAATACTGTTATTGCATCAAATGGTTGTTTTATGTAACAGAATAGAGTTCTTAGAACTCTCATGTGTCTGTGTTAACGCTGACAGTAGATTATGTTGCCTTAGGTGATAAACCTAACAAGCCAGATTCCATTCATGTGAGGGAGATTGCTCTTGTCTGACTGGACTGTACCAGGGTGAGATGGCTTGGGAGGAACCTCGTTTTCAGGGCCAAATCCTGGTTTCCTTACAATGAGAACAGTCTTCACAGCAGATACTGTTATCAATTTATTTAATAGCAAATGCTATCTGGCTGGGGGATACTCCTTTCTCATATATTAAGTCTCACCTTGCGACCCATTCCACACATCTGTTGTTTGTCATGTAGACTAGGGGGGTGTATCTTTGCCATATACAAGATCTTGGTATTCTTTGTGTTGGGACTCTCAACCCAACAGTCAAGAGTTGAGTTGACCAGCCTCGTTATTGCAGAGCACTCATTCACTTGTGTGTGTGGTAAGACCTACTTTCCTTATTATAAGTGAATAAAGAAATTACTTTAAGTATAACTGTGATATGTTTCTCTCCTCATTTGAGAATAAAGAAATAACCACAATTCTTTGCATTCTCTCAGCCAGAATGCTTTTCCAACAGTCTTGAAGGAGTTCCCACATATGCTGAGCACATGTTGGCTGCATTTCCTTCACTCTGTGGTCCAACTCATCCCAAACAATCTCATTTGGGTTGAGATCAGGTGATTGTGGAGGCCAGGTCATGCTGCAGAATGCTGTGGTAGCCATGCAGGTTAAGTGTGCCTTGAATTCTAAATAAATCACTGACAATGAGCACACCACCTCCTCCATGCTTCACGGTAGGAACTATACATGCAGAGATCATCCATTCACCTACTCTGCGTCTCACAAATACACAGCAATGTCTATTGCTCATGTGTCTTGGCCCAAGCAAGTCATCTTCTTATTAGTGTCCTTTAGTAGTGGTTTCTTTGCAGCAAATCGAGCAATGAAAGCCTGATTCACGCAGTCTTCTCTGAACAATCACATTTATTTATAAAGCCCTTCTTACATCAGATGATGTCAAAGTGCTGTACAGAAACCCAGCCTAAAACCACAAACAGCAAATAATGCAGGTGTAGAAGCACGGTGGCTAGGAAAAACCCCCTAGAAAGAAACCTAGAGGAACCAGGCTCTGAGGGGTAGCCAGTCCTCTTCTGGCTGTGCCGGGTGAAGATTATAACAGAACCTGGCCAAGATGTTCATAGATGACCAGCAGGGTCAGATAATCAGTGGTTGTAGAGGGTGCAACTGGTCAGCACCTGAGTAGTAAATGTCAGTTGGCTTTTCATAGCTGATCATTCAGAGTATCTCTACCGCTCCTGCGGTCTCTAGAGTTGAAAACAGCAGTCAAGCAAGCACCAGGATCGTCTCCTAAAGTTGATTCAGCTGCAGATCAGGGCACCACCAGTACAGAGCTAGCTCAGGAATGGCAGTAGGCAGGTGTGAGTGCATCTGCACGCAGTGAGGCGAAGACTTTGATAGCCTGGTGTCAAGGGGAGCAAAGAAACCACTTCTCTCAGGGACAGACTGGTATTCTGCAAAGGGTACAGGGATTGGACTGCTGAGGACAAGTCATATTCTCTGACGAATCCCCTTTCCGATTGTTTGGGGCATCCGGAAAAAAGCTTGTCCGGAGAAGACAAGGTGAACGCTACCATCAGTCGTGTCATGCCAACAGTAAAGCATCCTGAGACCATTCATGTGGGGTTGCTTCTCAGGCAAGGGAGTGGGCGCGCACTCACAATTTTGCCTAAGAACACAGCCATGGTACCAACATCCTCTGAGAGCAACTTCTCCCAACCATCCAGGAACAGTTGTGACGAACAATGACTTTTCCAGCATGATGGAGCACATTGCCATAAGGCAATTGTGATAACTAAGTGACTCCGGAAACAAAAAAATCGATATTTTGGGTCCATAGCCAGGAAACTCCCCAGACCTTAATCCCATTGAGAACTTGTAGTCAACCCTCAAGAGGCAGGTAGACAAACAAACCCACAAACTCTGACAAACTCCCAAGCATTGATTACGCAAGAATGGGCTGCCATCAGTCAGGATGTGGTCCAGAAGTTAATTGACAGCATGCCAGGGTGGATTGCAGAGGTCTTGAAAAAGGATCAACACTGCAAATAGACTCTTTGCATCAACTTCATGTAATTGTCAATAAAAGCCTTTGACACTTGTGAAATGCTTGTTATTATACTCCAGTATTCCATAGTAACATCTGACAAAAATATCCAAAGACACTGAAGCAGCGGAAATGAATGTCATTCTCAACTTTTGGCCACAACTGTACATGTCAAGGAAGACGGAAAACAAAATTCCAATGGTGATATTTATTATCAAAACACCTTATAGATCAAAGGCAATGAAGTGAAGCATTACAGGTAAAATATAAAGAAATTTAAATTTGGTCACAAATTATGCAGGGACGAGAACTAACTAAAAATACACTTGCGCAGTTACAATTGCCTAAAAAACAAGAAATGTGGAAAGGTCGACACAGGGCGGCAAATATGAGGGCCACAATGACACTGGACGATTACGCATTTCTGTCGATTCTGACATCGATCTCTCTTCCATTCAGCCTGTAGCCATTCATGGTGCGACATGCTCTCTCTGCAGTCTCCGGGTTGTCAAAGCGAACCACGCCACAGCCCTTGGACTTGCCATTCTCCATCTTGATGTCAGCATATTGGACAATACCTACAGTTGAAAGCACATTAAAGCTGTTAGCCAAAATATTTTGGCTGAAGTGCCAATTGAATTTTGGGTCAGAAAGACTTCCATGGTGTCATTACCTAATGAACTTAAACATTCCATTGGCATGCCTCTCAATTCTGTCAAATGACATTTTTGCCAAGTTTGTGGGAAGTCCCCACATTAATGAAATTAGTGGATTATGTTCTTACCGCATGTATTGAAGTTATCCTTCAGCATTTTCCAGGTGAAGTCAAAGGGCAGCTACAAAGAGAGCCAAATCAATAAGTTTACAATGGTCTGTGTTGAATACAACCTTCAAGATGAGTCTGAATAAAATCAATATTCTGAATACACGCCAACCACACATTTGGGGACAGTTGATCATTATTTATATAAAATCTTACATTTCTGACAAAGATCTGGCAGCCCTTCCTGGCGTTGGCTCCAGGACCTCCGGTCCCCCAAAGCCATTTCCTCCAAAGCCCCCACGCTCCATCTCAGCTGGCCGGTCAAACTGGCCGCCAACACCGACAGCGCCCATGCGGTCCATGGTGGAGCCCATGCGGTCAAGCCCGGTGGACGGGAAGCGGTCGATGCCGGCAGACCCCATGCGGTCAAAGTTGGTTCCCATCCTCTCCATGCGGTCCCCCATGCCCATGGGAGAGGCGAAGTCCAGGCCAGCAGGCATACGTTCCAAACTGGACGGGCCTAGGCGGTCAAACCCAGCTGGGCCCAGGCGGTCCACACTGGAGCTCATACGGTCCAGCCCAGAACCAAGCCTGTCCATACTGGGCCCCAGCCGGTCCAGCCCAGAGCCCATCCTGTCAAAGCCAGACCCCCCGAGCCTGTCCAGATCAGACACGCGGTCCATCCTCTCCATCCCCATGCGCTCCATTCCACCACCCAAGCGATCCATGCCAGAGCTCATGCGGTCCATGCCCAATGAGCTACCTGTAAGTCAAGGAAAAACAACTAGTGAGACATTTCAGGTCCTGTGAGAAATCAGCGTCAGACGTGTTAGGAAGAATTGCGCAAATCCTAAAAGTACTAACCCATTCCTCTTTCAAAGGATTCTCCAAAATTATTGCGAGACATGCCCATATCATTTCGACCAAACTCCCGGTCAAAAGAACCACCAAGCCCACGGTCCATCTCTGACAACACAAGAGATTAAACTATTAGAAGACAAACTAACGTTTCACGAACACGTGAATCTGTATTGTGTGAATTTAATTTCCTTACCATTCATCCTTCCCATTCCAGATGGTCCAAAACGCTCCATGTTGTTCATTCCACCAAAGTTATCCATGCCTGGGAGAAAATTATGGCAAGAAAGTTAAATCTACAATATAGTGTATTAGAGAAGAAAGGGCAAGGAAAACACGATGCAAAAATATGTTAAACTATACCCATTCAATGGACGCAGTACAAAAAGTACATACCTCCCATTCTACCCATGCCACCACCAAAGCCCATGCCATCCATGCCTACAAACCAAACAAACAGTGAGTGACTGAACTAAGCCAAATGAAAAGTCCACTGCAGAGGATAAAAAAGACAGCTCCATACCCCCAGGTCCCATGTTGCCCATTCCTCCACCCCCTCTGTTCAGTGCGGTGGCGTCAATGGGTTGGCCACCAGGCCCAAGTCCCAGCCCGATGCCACTAAGGCCACCTGAGGGAAAATAAATGGACGATTGAAAGAAAACAACAGACACTTCTATTGAAGATTTTGTGCAAGCTAGCCTTGAACATACTCAAAATGTGTTGGACAGACTTCTCTTTACATTTCGGGGGGGCATTGTACATACGGGGTAGTGCTGGGGGTCTCTCAGGTGGTGCAAAGTCTCCTTTTGGCAAGGACTTCTCATCCTGAAATATCCAACAAGTATCAGTTAACCTCTTCAGTCGACCCTCTACTTTTTTGAAAATTTTGTTAAAAATCGCGCAACATTTCAGCGCCCTGCTACTCATGCCAGGAATATAGTACGTTCATATGGTTAGAATGTGTGGATAGGAAACCCTCGGACGTTTTTAAAACTGGTTAAATCACGACTGTGGCTATTACATAACGTGCGTTACATCGGAAAGCGCAGGAAAACCTGATCACAGAAAATGGAAATAAATATCCTTGCGCCACTTCCAGCAATTGTTAACAGTGAGCCGAATTAGATAAGACCGAGCATTCAACTCCCACAGCATCCCCATGTTGTCTAGAGTCTTGTGAATTGAATCATCTTTGATTCTTGGTTGAACCGAAACAGGGGCACCGCTTACCTCCGGTCTCCGCCCAGATCATTCCGGAAGAGCTCTCTCCTGAAATGTTTTCCAAGACGACAGCTAATGATATTTACATCGCCTACGGATGATTTTTATCGCTTATTAACGTTTACTAATACCTAAAGTAGCATTACAAACGTATTTCGAAGTGTTTTGTGAAAGTTTATCGTCTACTTTTTGAATTTTAAAAAATGACGTTACGTTGTGAAATCGCTGTTTTTTTCGTTTATCACACAGTCTACATATAACGATATCTTGGCTTTATATGGCCCGATTTAATCTAAATAAAGACCCAATAGTGTTTATGGGACATCTAGGAGTGCCAACAAAGATGGTGAAAGGTAATGACTGTTTTCTATTTTATTGTGCGGTTTGTGTAACGCCGAAATGCTAATTATTTTGTTTACGTCCCCTGCTGTGCTTTTCTGTTGTAGTGTATTGGTGCATGCTATCAGATAATAGCTTCTCATGCTGTCGCCGAAAAGCATTTTAAAAATCGGACTTGTTGCCTGGATTCACAACGAGTGTAGCTTTAATTTGATACCCTGCATGTGTATTTTAATGAACTTTTGAGTTTTAACTAATACTATTAGCATTTAGCGTAGCGCATTTGCATTTCCAGAGGCTAAAATACATTCGAAAATGTGTAGAAGGAATAAAACATTTGTTAATATTAGTGCGCACACACTAATATGTTTCTCACCAGCTTGACATGCATGACCCGGTTGAAAAGCAGTTGACCGTTGAACATACTGACGGCTTGGACAGCTTCAATAGGCATGTCAAAGGTGACGGTGCCCATGCCCCTGCTATTCCCATCTTTGTCCTCCAGGATGTCAGTGCGCACCACCACACCTGCCATGCCAAACACCTCCTTCAGCTTCTTCCAGCCAACCTTGTAGTCCAGCTGGACACAAAACAGTGTTAACTTGGTTAAAATACTTGCAATATCATAATTTTAAATGATAACAAAAACGATGTATATTGGGCATACTGGACTACAATCAACTTACATTAGCTACAAAGACAGTGCTTCCAATCTTGCCAGCCTGCAGCCCGTGGATGATCTCATTGGGGATGTTGGAGTTGTTCATGAGGCTGGGGGGGATGTTGACCATGGGTGGGGCGCCCGGTCCCATGCGGTCCATGTTCATTCGCTCCATATTCATGCGATCCATGCCCATGTTCATTCCACCATGGCCACCGGGGGGTCCACCACCACCCTGGGACCTGTGGGCGTCCCTCTGGGCAATCACACCATCTGGGTCCTGAGGAAGAGAGACATGGACAACATCACTAAACAGGGAAAAGATAGGTAGATTTTTGTTCTTCTGGTGGTAACAAGTGCCAGTAGCATCTTAAAAACAGACTGCTCACCTCTTTGACCTTCAGGGGCCGCCCATTCAGGTTGTGCTTGTTGACCTTCTCCACAGCCTTCTTCATCAGTTCCTCAGTCCTGAACTCTACAACCCTGTTCACACAAACATCGTGATGAACACCAGGAATTTAGAATAACCTTCAGACACCTATTAGAATCAAGACAGAATGACGAAAATACTTACGCGCAACCCTTGGTTGATTGAAGACCACACAGCAGCATCATTGAAGTAGAAAAACAACATTCAAGTTAGTAATCAGTTGTGGTACTGTAGAGAACAATGGTATTCAGGGGGATGAATTACTCTTATGAAAGGGCCAAACACATTCTACTCACTTGTATGGCCATAGCCTTGAACAGTCAGTTACTCTTCCAAAATTATTAGACCGCTTAAAAGCTGGTCACCAGACAATATAGCAAATACAGAGGTTGTCTGGTGAATCTAAACCCTTAACTTTGTACACAAAGGCAGAAGTCCCAGACAAAATGCACTCCTTTGAAGGAAATATCTGTTCCACAAAAACAATTACATGGGCTCAAATCTATTACATGTAACAGCCATGTTACAACCTCTTGGGTGGTTGGGCCCCATTTTAGATTATGTCCCAGATGAACACATCCACAGCAAAAGGGGACTTTCCCAGCTACTGCAATCACATGGAATTGGCTACAGAAACCCGAATTCCCAATCAGACACCAAGATGACCTCTTTCAGTGCCACAGACTGCACCATGTTTTCTGTCCAGTGTCACCCACTTGACACATTCATCAAAACTCATCCAGGTTTGAACATCCCCCACAATGAAAGAAAAGATAACTCAAGCTGACAAACACAGGTTCGTCTATTGCACTTACCCTCGATTTGCCTTCTCCGTCCATTAAGTGTTCCACGTACGTTACCTCACCCACTACAAATCAGATTCCAGACGACACACACCAGGGGAGAGAAGCCGAGAAAACAATGGGGGTTTAGAGCAGACAAGCGGTTGGTGACCGTGAGCTCGGCCTGCTACTCCAGAGCCTCCCCCCCAGCACCTCAATTCTGGTACAGGTCTACAAAAGACAAGCTCTTACTGGATCTTAAAACGACTTCTTAGCCTGTCCTTGTAGAGTCCCCAAACACCAAGAGCAATAGATTGAAGAGAACAATCGTCAAATAGCTAACAACATCTAAATCGGATGAGTTATCATAAAGGAACCATTTTCGAAGTGAGGATAAAGTTGAGAGAATGACAGTTACGTTTGCCGAGTCATTTGAAACCATGAGTCCACCCTTCCAAAATACATGTTCCTTGTTAAATGTATTTGGAACCACTGACTGATACAACTGTTCGGACACACCTTTGAACATAAACTACACTAAAAACTAAATTGTACCAACTCAACTAACGCCAATGTCTGAAGAACATTGACATTTTTGGAAAGCTGTACAGACATTGGACCTGGAGAGGCACAACAGTGTCCAAATGTGTTTTTAACTAACAGAGGGACAACCATGGCTAATTCCAGCAAATGAGTGCGCCATAAATGGACAGGAACCAATCCTCAGCTGAAACAAGGACAGCCGTGAGAAGCTGCTTCATTTTGTAGACCTGTACCCCAAGAAATCCCAAGCACACATCTGTAATTGGTACAACATGGAGATCTGCGGAAACGACAAACCTAAAAAAGAGAATGCAATTTAACGCCACATTCAATTATTATATCCAAACACTAAAAACTGTTTCTGAAAGGCATTGGTAACCTCTCAGAACACCCATGCTTTATCATGATTAAAAGCAGGTGCTATTTATTACATTAGTGCTAACATATATTATAGCTTTGCCAAAGCCATGTAAACCACCATTTAAACTTCGATAAACAGTACACCGTTCCTTTTGTTGCTGCAGGACTCAATTTGAAGACAAAAAGAAGTCGAGGACAACTAGCCCATGCTGCAAATTAACATTAAATAGAACCAATTAAACATTTCTTATTTTGACATAATTTCCAAGAAAATGATAACGCAAAGAACATAAGACCAGCTTTAATAATTGTAGTATGGGCACCTGAGAGAAATTCAGCATGTCTCAAGGCAATGCGGACCCTTTTCCTTTTTCAGCTATATACACACACAAACCACAAGACCCAACACAACAGTGCAATTGATGGCCCATACACTATAAGCCAAGTACTTAATTTGAAGACCTCCCGTTAGGTTGTATAGTCCCATTGTTCAAGCAAGTGTAGCGGCAGTGATCAAGGACTCCAAAAAGTACAAATTCATAATGCTATTCACAGCACTATAAAAAATGACTAGCCGAAGGCAGAAATCACAGAGAGAACTATTCTGAAATCTAAACCATCCAAGACTTAGGACACAGGTCAATCCATGGAAAGGCCACCCAGTCTGTATACCAAGAACCTCATAGATATGAATTGCAACCTAGGCCCTTTACAGATTTGCCAGATGCCTTCCAGTGAACAAGGTGAAGTGGTTCAACACAAATGACCTGTTATGGGAGGTTTTATTGGCCTTGATGGACTCCATATCTATAACGGATCTAACTTAACTTAACACCATACCTTTTTCTTTCATTAGGTCTTTGAGTGCCTGCCATTTCACATCATATGGAATGTTGCTGACAAACACACGGTATCTCTTTGATGAGTTTCCATAGGGTTCAAAGCGACCACCTCCACGCTTCTGGGGCCTTTCCTTCCTGACACTGGGTTCATGCTTGGCCTTGCCATTAATTTCCCTTAGGGAAAAAAGAACGGGAAGTGATTAATGGAGTAACGATAATACGCCGGTCTGATGATGAAAAAAAGGTTAACGTCCACCTAACAAAAAAAAATACTTAGGCAAGTAAACGTTACATTTCTAGACTGCAGTACAAAAGGGCAACTAGTTGTAAATGCCTAACTAGCTTCGTTCTGCAACTAACTTTAGGCATGCATGTTAACGATTCTAACTTTTACTTTGTTTACAGATCGTTTAATATAGTTAAATGTTAACTAATACAAATGCTTAGTTAACGGACGAAGCTACACCAATCAAGAGTTTGTCTAAGACTAAGACTCCCATATTAGAAGCCAACTTGTATTAGCTAACGTTAACGTCCTTTTCTCCCACGCGATATATCATATAAAGGTAGCTAACTAGCGTTATTCCGTATTTTGTGAATAGTTGGCCAGTACACGAGCTTAGTAAGTGATGGCGTACTAAACAAAAAAAATGGAGGGAGAGGACAGGTTAGGTAACGTTAGCAGACTAGCTAATTTGCTAATCTCATGCGGTGTGGTGGCAATGGTGCACGCACGTAACTCACATTGTGGCTAGCATAGCAAGAATAATCCATTGTTTAGCTATTTTAGTGATTAGCTAGGTAGGTATCAATTTAGCTGTTAACTTCTCAAAACAATACAGACTAAAAATACGAGAACTTGGCGAGTGGAAAATGTAAAGAAAGGTTACTAGGTAGCTAGCTGCCAGCCAAAAAGAATTCATGAAATAAATCAAAACGTTACCCCTGGCCTGGTTTCTCCGGAGCAGCGGCCTCGGTCGACATCTTCTTGCGCAGTTAGCTAATCCTGTTTCGTTACGGAATTAATAGTGGTCAATGGAATACCTCAACAACGCTGATAAAATATTGTCGAAATTTGACAGTGTTCCTTCAATTTAGCAGTATTGAATAAATAACTGTTTTAATTTATTTTTGGAGTGACGGGCTGCTAGTCAACAAGCTAACGTTGGTGAAATGGCGGATGAATTTACACCCGTTTCAATTTATTCGCTGGGTTGCCAAGGAGAGTGAAGCATGCTGGGAATTTGGCTCTGGCGACCGCTCAGAATCAAAGTACAAGTATATATATATTTTTTATTGAATATATATAAATCCGTTACCAGTTCGAAACATGGCAAAATGTTTCACAGTTTCAATTTGGTTTACATTTTTTTTTATCATGGCAAAGAAACGGAGTTTCTAAACACAGAGACAACATCACGAGACTTCCGAGAACGCGTTTGAAACAGACCAGGCCGGGGTTGTTGTTGCTGTTCATTTGCTCGACATCTAAAAGGTATAACCTAGATTAGAGCCAATGTCTTAAGTAGTTGAACATGTTACTACTCTAACCTTGGAAAAGTGGTAAACTGACAGGTTTTTTAAATTTTCGTCCAAAAACAACTTTACATAGGAGTGCCTTTGCTTTGACGGGATGCACAATCAATCTCAACAAGGCAGCTCCTACAGGCCCTAGTTTTGTTGCACCTGGACTACTGTTCAGTCTTATGGCCAGGTGCCACAAAGAGGGTCTAGGAAAATTACAATTGGCTCAGAACAGGGCAGCACGGCTGGCCCTTAAATGTACACAGAGAGCTAATATTAATGATATTTTTTATTTCACCTTTATTTAACCAGGTAGGCAAGTTGAGAACAAGTTCTCATTTACAATTGCGACCTGGCCAATATAAAGCAAAGCAGTTTGACACATACAACAACACAGAGTTACACATGGAGTAAAACAAACATACAGTCAAATAATACAATAGAAAAACAAGTCTATATATAAATCTGCATGCAGTAGTGATTTTAGCATGTACATCTGCATGGAAGAAAAGTCACAACACTAAACAATACATTAATTGCACTATAACGGTGATAACCGGTGCCCACAAACTGTTAGCGCCTACATAATGCTGTCCCAACACCTTACCACTGCTCCACCTGGCTATCAGCGGAGCCTTGTCTGGCAGTGAAATAGTTCATTCAGCCTCATTTACTTGCCTTAAAAAAACATAACTAGTATGACTGACTTGCTTAAACAAATGTGGTTTCTACTGACAATTGAGATGTACAAATATGGCATAAGGGGACGACAAGCGGATAAGAGGCAATCCGTAATTTCGACTAAGACATTAATGAGCGAGTGACGACGGACATAGTCAATATGTTCAGCACTTTTGAAATGTACAGCGACAGAATTTAGACAATGAAAGCTCTTACAATATTCAATGATTACATTTCTCTAAAACAGGTTATAGGCTACATGTGCACCACCAAGTTAGAACAGCAGGCAAAATGAAGAGGTGAAAATAGACCAAATGATTAGGGTGAGGCACACTGAACATAGTCTGGGTCTTTGCGTGTCAAAAAAGATACACGTCAAATAACACTTTGATGCGTTAAATATGCTTTTAATTTGACACGTCAGATAACACAATTCTATTATAAAATGTTGTGTGTGCTGAATTTGCACATGCAAGCCAAGTGCCACCACTACTATCAGTAGCATTGTCAAAGCTGTACAAAAAAAAAGTCTGCAAACAAGCACACACCGGCCACGAACAATGTGTTTACAATACCGCGTTGGTGAAAATAGACCAAATTATTAGGGTGAGGCACATGTGCTACTAACAGCTTACTACACAGCATACACTTAACATTACTTTCTTAGCTACAGTATACAGTGGCAAGAACAAGTATGTGAACCCTTTGGAATTACCTGGATTTCTGCATAAATTTGACATAAAAGTCACAACAATAGACAAACACAGTGTGCTTAAACTAATAACACCATGCCTCCTTGAACAAAAGAGATCTCAGAAGACCTAAGATTAAGAATTGTTGCCTTGCATAAAGCTGGAAAGGGTTACAAAAGTATCTCTAAAAATCAGTCCACGGTAAGACAAATTGTCTATAAATGGAGAAATTTCAGCACTTGTTGCTTCTCTCCCTAAGAGTGGCCGTCTTGCAAAGATGACTGCAAGAGCACAGCGCAGAATGCTCAGTGATGTTAAGAACAATCCTAGAGTGTCAGCTAAACCTACAGAAATCTCTGGAACATGCTAACATCTCTGTTGACGAGTCTACAATACGTAAAACACTTAACAAGAATGGTGTTCATGGGAGGACACCATGGAAGAAGCCACTGCTGTCCAAAAAAAACATTGCTGCACGTCTGAAGTTGGCAAAAGAGTACCTGGATGTTCCACAGTGATACTGGCAAAATATTCTGTGGACACATGAAACTAAAGTTGTGTTGTTTGGAAGGAATACACCACACACACTATGTGTGGAGAAAAAAAGGCACAGCACACCAACATCAAAACCTCATTCCAACTGTAAACTATGATGGAGGGAGCATCATGATTTGGGTCTGCTTTGCTGCCTCAGGGCCTGGACAGCTTGCTATCATCGACGGAAAAATGAATTCCCAAGTTTATCAAGACATTTAGCAGGAGAACGTAAGGCTATCTGTCTGCCAATTAAAGCTCAACAGAAGTTAGTTGATGCAGCAGGACAACAACCCAAAAGACAAGTAAATCAACAACAGAATGGCTTGAACAGAATAAAATATGCCTTCTGGAGTGGTCCAGTCAGTCCTGAGCTCAACCTGATTGAGATGCTGTGGCATGTCCTCAAGAGAGCGGGTCACACCAGACAGCCCAAGAATATTGTCGAACTGAAACAGTTTTGTAAAGAGGAATGGTCCAAAATCCCCCCTGACCGTTGTGCAGTCTGATCCTCAACTACAGAAACAGTTTGGTTGAGGTTATTGCTGCCAAAAGAGGGTCAACATGTTATTAAATCCAAGAGTTCAAATATTTTTCCCAATCTGCACTGTGAATGTTTACACTGTGTATTCAATAAAGACATGAACAATTATAATTGTTTGTGTGTTATTAGTTTAAGCAGACTATTTGTCTATTGTTGTGATTTAGAGGAAGATCAGATAACATTTTATGACCAATTTATGCAGAAATCCAGGTAATTCTAAAGGCTTCACATACTTTTTCTTCCCACTGTACATATCTCCCCGGTCTTTTGTCGGCAAATTTTGTCATCAAAGCATTATCTGGAATCACACAGCCACTCCTCTGAATAGCAGGCTAGTGGTTGCTTTGCAATGCTTGCAGTTAGCCACTGATTCCTTCCAAACCACTCATTGTTGAATTTGCAGTTTCCAACTTGTTGTGTAATGTTAAAGTACAATAGCCGATGAGCACCGATACGTTTTATCTATAATTTTTCTTTATTATTTCTCTTCATATGACAAGCATTAAAAAGGATTTGCCAGTAGATTGTCGACTTGATTCATGATGATGACTGCTAGCTACGATTTTGAAAGTAAGACGTTGACATGATCAGTCCAATCAAAGCTACTATACATATAACGCGATTTGACGCCATTTTATTTGTGGCCAATGACCTTGAGCCTTCTTCGAAGGGCTCTTCTAATGTAACTCTATGGCAGGAACCGAAGGGCTTAAATGTTTGATGTCTACTCTTACTAAGGATTTACACTTGACCTGTGACATAGTGTCCCCATGAGTGACAGAACACTGAGCCAATCGCGGCGCAATGCTCCTATTTTCTGTTGGCTGCCCCACCACCACAGAAAGCACTGAGCTAGGCTGAAACACCTGCATTTTGGAGCTGCCTTACTCAAGAAAACAAAAAAGAGACCATGTTTGTATGCAGCTTTATTAACTCTCCACTATATGCATGTCAATCTCTCCTGGCTCAAAGTGGATTGACTTAATCCTTACGTGTTTTTGTAAGAAGTGTTGACATCCTGAATGCACCGAGCTGTCTGTTTAAACTACTAGCACACAGCTCGGACACCCATGTATACCCCACAAGACATGCATAAATTCCCAATCTGGTCCTCAAACCATCACGGTCACCTAATAATCCCCAGTTTACAATTGGCTCTTTCATCCCCCTCCTCTCCTCTGTAACTATTCTCCAAGTCGTTGCTGTAAATGAGAACGTGTTCTCAGTCAATTTACCTGGTAAAATAACGGATAAATAAAAATAAATAATAAAAAATGCCACCAGAGGTCTCTTCGAAATCCCCAAATTCAGAACAGACTATGGGAGGTGCATTGTACTACATAGAGCCATGACTACATGGAACTATATTCCACATCAGGTAACTGATGCAAGCAGTAGAATCAGATTTAAAAAACGGATAAAAATACACCTTATGGACCAGCGTGGACTTTGAAGAGGCACACACACGGCTAGCACACGAACTCTAACCACGTACATTGTGGTATTGTTGTATGGTGGTATCATGCATTTTGTGTTGTTGATATGTAGTAGTGTAGTGATGTTATATAATGTACTGTTTTATAATATGTGTAATGTAAGTGTATTGC
Organism: Oncorhynchus nerka; assembly: GCF_034236695.1. NCBI lineage: Eukaryota > Metazoa > Chordata > Actinopteri > Salmoniformes > Salmonidae > Oncorhynchus > Oncorhynchus nerka. The sequence continues at coordinate 22,940,691 of NC_088420.1, forward strand.
GTTTGGACCCCAGAAAGAGTAGGCATTTGCTAATGGGGATCCCTAATAAAATACAGTTTACATGGGCGCCAGTGAACTCCTCCCCTTCTGCAGAGTCAGGAAGATTCCGTTTCCCTGCGGTCAGTTGGGGACTGAAAAAACAGCGCATTGTCTCACACATTGGGTTATAGATAAAACACTGCAACTAACTTCAGGAACGCTAGACCAAGAATATATCGCAATTAAATTGGAATTGGACTATTTTTAAGACATGGGCAACAGAGATGATGAATACGATTTCTTGTTCAAAGGTAAAATAACTATCCATCTAGATGTAGCCAGCTGCCTCTTGGTGGTAGCTACAACAAAAATGATTTGTGTCTCATTCTGTCAATTATGAAGGCACCTTGTGAAGCTCCCACAATGTATTTTATTCTAACAGATCACTTTAAAATGTCTAGCTAGATTAGGAATTGATAGCCTCCATCTGATCTGGTGACTTGCTAAATATAATGCTGAGTTTAAGGGGGTTTTGTCGCATTGTGTTGAGCAATGCCCAGCTCAAACTTAGCTAACAACAGAGGTTTTCTTAGGTTGCTTTATAACACCAATACAATAATCCTCAAAGGTCCTGGTTTATAGCCAGCAACATGTCAGTTTTATACAATTAATATAGCTAGGAGGATCCTTCATACAAGTGTACCAAAGGGTCAAATCTGAAATGATTTTAAATTAGTTGTAGCCTACAATTAGCCTGCTATGATTCATAGGTAGACCTAATACTCATACAGAATTAGCCTAATATACATACTCAATCATAAACAGTTGTTTACATTATAATGTGACTTGCTTTATGATCAATAGTAGCAGAACATGCTCATAAAATTACTGTCCTAATTGTATCAGATAAGGATGGGATAATGAGCAGGAAGGAAGTTCCCAGTGGGTCACCCTCTTGATAGTCTGATGCTCTGACCATTCCATAATCGATTCCACTCAATATAGCACAAGAAAACACATTTGTCAATATCTTACAGATACCATTTTATAACCCTACTGATGAGCTACTGTTAGCTGTTGTGTTTCAAATCAATCCCACAGAAGCACACCTCATCTGTTACCCAATCTAGTTTAGTGTACAGCAGTCTATAAAATACATTCCAAATGACACTTCAAACATAACAGAAAATGTGAAAAAGGGGCAGTGTGAGAACAAAGGATTTCCAAGGGAGAATGACTGAAGGAGACAATAGGAAGGGAAGCCTTCTGAAAAGTGTCAACTCAGCAGGAGCAGGTTCTCAGCTTCCTGCACCATGACTCCAGAAGGACAAAGTTCAAATCATTTTCCCCCTCTGAAGAGGCAGAGCAGCACTTTGTACTCATATAACCACTTTATTTCTGAGTGTTTTTCTGTTGTCTCAGTCTTCAGCAGTATTCAATCAATGAAAATATTTTCCAAAGCTTTAAAAAAAGTCAGACATGCAAACCTCAGGTTATGATAAGTAATCCACTTGGTATAACTGTAATTGGTTTACTGTACTATATGTGATCTCATATGTGATCTCATATTTTTGACTGTACTGAACTGCACATACAATGGCAGCCTGTCATTGCAGTGCTAATGTTGTCTGTGTGTTTTGTTGCCAGTGGTGCTGATCGGAGACTCTGGTGTGGGGAAGAGTAACCTGCTGTCCCGTTTCACACGGAATGAGTTCAACCTGGAGAGCAAAAGCACCATCGGTGTGGAGTTTGCCACCCGCAGCATCCAGGTGGATGGCAAGACAATAAAGGCCCAGATCTGGGATACAGCTGGACAGGAGCGTTACAGAGCCATCACTTCAGCGTGAGTGGAGGAGGGTGCTTATCTTCCTGTGACCTGCCCTTTACGGAACCAACGCATTTGGATAGTGTTGAAACCATCCTGAACAAATACTTCTGTGAATCGCACAACCTTTGACCTGCTTGCTCTGTCCCAATCAGGTACTACCGGGGGGCAGTGGGGGCTCTCCTAGTGTATGACATCGCCAAGCATCTCACCTATGAAAATGTGGAGCGCTGGCTGAAGGAGCTCCGGGATCATGCTGATAACAACATCGTTATCATGCTGGTGGGCAACAAGAGTGACCTGCGCCACCTCAGGGCAGTGCCCACAGACGAGGCTCGTGCCTTTGCAGGTAAACAACAACCACTGCAACAAGCTCACTCTAGGGACAGAGATGGTTAAATATTCACCCATGTTTGTCTCAATTCAATCTTTTCTCTTTTTCTCCCTCAGAGAAGAATACACTATCATTTATTGAAACATCAGCTTTGGATTCCACTAATGTGGAAGAGGCATTCAAGAACATCCTCACAGGTAAGAAGAGGGATCCACGACACACCTCACAATACTGGAAACTAGCTGGTCTATAAATGATGTATTATTGGCACATTTTCTTTTCAGTAACTGTCTCTTCCTTTTCCTACAGAAATCCACCGAATCGTATCACAAAAGCAGATAGCTGACAGATCAGCACATGACGAGTCTCCAGGCAACAATGTAGTGGACATCAGTGTCCCCCCCACCACCGATGGGCAAAAAAACAAACTACCGTGCTGTCAAAGCCTGTGACCCTTACAACTCCTGTGACCCCCTTCACCCAACCCCACTCCCACCATCACTCTGTGTTATCCTGTACCGCCCATTCTGTCTTTGTTCCCATATGTGACGACGCCCTGCTTTCCCCTCCCTGTCTGTATACAAAACATCCTTTTTATTACATGTGCTCTTCTGCCATGAAGTGAAACTTTAAAAAGCCTTTCTGTCACTTTGTCAGTCATTCATGGAGTCAATATTGAGGTTCCTGCATTGTAGGAACAGGGCCGTTTTATTTTAAATGGATTGAGCTATACAGGTGTAGGATCTTAATTTGACTTATATTGTCATAGCAAAATAATGTTTAGTCCATAATCTGGTCTAAAGTAGGCTACATGAAAAGTGCAATACTGTTAATACAACCGTGTGTTAGTGTGGGTTTTCAGTGAATTTATGTAAATCACAAAGCTCATCTGCGTTTCCTGCGATGCAGGAAAATTCTCAGCAACAAAAGAGTGATCAAATTAAGATCCTACACCTGTACTTGAAGTGCTATAGAGCAGGGTTTCCCAAACTCGGTCCTGAGGTCCCCCCTGGGTGCACGTTTACTTTTTGCCCTAGGACGACACTGCTGATTGAAATAACTAACTCATCATTAAGCTTTTGGCAAAACCAAAACGTGCACCCAGGGGGGGGCACCATGACTGAGTTTGGGAAACCCTGCTATAGTGTGCTGGACTAGTATATTTGAACAATGACCAGTAGATGGTGCTGTGTATATAGCCACTCACAGTTGCTCATGAATAAGGCAGTATTATGACATTGGTATATGTATGCATTTGTCTTTTAAGTGGCTCTTACTTTTCATCCAGGCAGTTATCATGCCCAGAATGAACCTTATTGTGTATTTATTCAAATATATTTGGCTCACCTTTTCATTGTTTTATTTTCCATAAGCACTGTAAGACTTTTCAATAAACTCCTTTAAACACAGTAAAACGTAAGTAATTCATTCATCATTAACATATCATATATAATTTCTCAGTGCACTACACAGTATTGGAATTGAAATTGCTCAACCGTAGATGTATGTGGGTAGAATATGTGAGATGTCTCCTGTGTACCTGTTTGGAGGTTATGGGGGCTTGCTGTGGTAGAGGCAGGGGGTCTAGAAAGATTGTTCTTGCTCTTCCATGCCCAGCCCTGTTCCTCTGACCCAGGACAGCGCCACACCCCATGAGAGCTAGCCTAGTGGTGCTGAATCAGCATATGGAAAATATTTCACCAGTGTTTATTCTAAGCCTCATATAGGTCTATCTGCCAGTCATTGGGTGTGAGTGAGACATTCTTTAGGTCCAGGAACTGTTACATTCAATATGTCCCCCCTCCCATTAGTTGTTTAGTTTGGTGTAGCCAAGAGAGAAATATAGGCCAGTGGTGGGAAATAATTATCGCATGACATGACCCTCTCATCTTTGGTGGTCTATTTTAAGTGGATTTAGAAACAAGCCTAATCTTAGATGGAGATTATGGGTTTTATAAATTGAGAATGTAACCAGTAAATTAACATGAGACATTTTGACATTTAATACATTACCTTGTGTTGATGGGTCCACTCCCCTCTTGTTGAAAGGTGAGTGACTGAAAACTACTATTAAGGCCAAGCAACATTTAGTAAAAAATAGATTTTTGACCGAACATGTTGAGTGATGCAGACCAGCGTAAAGTCTGAAGGAACATTCAATAAGGGGCCAGTGTAGTACATGCAAGAGTCCGCATAATTAAGAAAACAAAAGCAGTGATTGATGTTTATCCAATACTGTGGCTTCATTTATTATTTTCTTTGCACACTTTCTTGGCTGATTGCAAGCACCAACATATTTTGGGTTTAGACATCTTTCTTTTTCCACTGCACAACATAAACATTATAATTAAAGCTGGAATCCTTAATGGTGGAACTGCCACATCCGTTTGCGATATTACAACAACAAAAAACGAACACTGTTTTTTCCCCAACAGACATCATTGCACCTGCGATAGAAGAGCATAACTTGTTTAACCATGCTGTCCGACTCTCCTTAGCTTCTGCGGATTCCATCTCTATGAGTGATTTAAAAACCCTGTGCTTAATGAATAATTGAACAAAAATTACAACTGATACACATCAGCATGTTAAAAACAGTGGCAAAATTAACAAGAGATTAAGACATTATCAAACAAAAACAAGTCTACAAATCTGGTATGATGCTCCTTCTACATACAAGCATGAGAATGCCCAGGAATCTTTGTTACGTCTTCAAATCAAAAACAACATCCGAGGAGCAATATCCAAACACCAGAAATTGGAAAATTGTACTATATCAGTAATGCTTTTAAATCCCTTTCAAAGTCGCTGTTAGAAGACTATAGAAACAACCAAACTGTATTGATTTCCATGATAGTTTTGTAAAAGTGCCATTTGATATATAAAACAAGAATAAATGCATCTTTGGAGAAAATGACCTGTTTGAGTATATAAAAGCTGGAGTAATGTGGCAAGTATGTCTCTGAGCTGCCTTCTAAGGGAGCAGTGTTGCATATTGTTGGCAACTCACAGACTCACTTAGCAAAATAAAACATCCTATCGTGGCCCTCTCAGACTGCACAAGTGAGCAAACTGCTATGATCCTTCATATGCACTAGCTTCTACATTATATTTCTGATTTCATTATGTATTGTTACGGTTATAGGTAAGCATTGCATTGTAAATTTATCAAATTGCACACTTGCTGTAACTACACCCTACTTTGCAATGTCTCCATAGCTCCAAACATGTCAGGTAGAGGCAAAAGCACCAATCAGAGACAGCATGAGACAGGGCAGTGGCCCATCACTGACAATGTAGATAAGAACTCTCTCCATGCTGAAAGATCCTGAAAGCTGTTCCACTCCACAACACACATTGACATACAGGAAAATAACCTCCAACTAAGCTCTAGTATTATTATTTAACAACAAATAGATTTTCCAGAGAAGAGGATTCCTTTAGAGGTCAAATCAACACTTTACAACAACAACAAAAAGTGGAGGATACTTTATTTTTTTTTAAAAGGCGGTCTCCCAACAGGACACCACTGAACTTGGCTGACTGTCTGTCTATGCTGTTCAAGTTTAGAGGATGACTTTCCTATTTCCTTTACTGTGACTGGAGATCACACTTTTTCAGGTTGAAACTGATTTCAGAAAGCCACTCTCATAACCAGGATTGTCACAGCTGCATAACAGTTATACAGCTTAGCTGTCCCACTGCAAAGCCCTTCAGGTGATAGATAAACCCTCAGTCAAACCTATGCATGAAGCCTACAGGTACTGGAAGAGTTGAACCTGCACCTACAAAATAAGCAATACACAGGAGTATGATTGCCATGAAGAGATTATAACAAATACTACTATCATAGAAATAAATTAGCGTCAAATCTAGGCCTAGGTTTTTGGCTTCTGTGGACCATAATTTGAGCTTTCTACTGAGGCTATTTGCATTCAGTCTCTCTCCTATTCAGGCCAGTTAACATTCAGGGTCAATACTTTTACGTTCAACCATGGACAACACTATGATTAACAATATATATATACAGAAATATGCAGAAATTAAGCTGGGCTAAAACAAAGGGGGTCTGAAGCGACCATACAGTGTACAAGGAAGAAAGTAAAATATATAAACTGAACAAAGAGAAACTCAAACCAAACACCCACACACAGTTGAAGTCGGAAGTTTACATACGCCTTAGCCAAATATTTTTAAACTCAGTTTTTCACAATTCCTGACATTTAATTCTAGTAAAAAATCCCTGTCTGAGGTCAGTTAGGTTCACCCCTTTATTCTAAGAAAGTGAAATGTCAAAATAATACAGAGAATGATTTATTCAGCTTTTATTTATTTAATCACATTCCCAGTGGGTCAGAAGGTCACATACACTCAATTAGTATTTGGTAGCATTGCCTTTAAATTGTTTAACTTGAGTCAAACATTTTGAGTAGCCTTCTACAAGCTTCCCACAATAAGTTGGGTGAATTTTGGCCCATTCCTCCTGACAGAGCTAGTGTAATTGAGTCAGGTTTGTAGGCCTCCTTGCTAGCACACACTTATTCAATTCTGCCCAAAAATGTTCTACAGGATTGAGGTCAGGGCTTTGTGATGGCCACTCCAATACCTTGACTTTGTTGTCCTTAAACCATTTTGCCACAACTTTGGAAGTATGCTTGCGGTCATTGTCCATTTGGAAGACCAAGCTATAACTTCCTGATTAATGTCTTGCGATGTTGCTTCAATATATCCACATAAATTTCCATCCTCATGATGCCATCTATTTTGTGAAGTGCACCTGTTCCTCCTGCAGCAAAGAACCCCCACAACATGATGCTGCCACCCCCGTGCTTCACGGTTGGGATGGTGTTCTTCGGCTTGCAAGCCTTCCCCGTTTTCCTCAAAACATAACGATGGTCATTATGACCAAACAGTTCTATTTTTGTTTCATCAGACCAGAAGACATTTCTCCAAAGAGTACGATCTTTGTTCCCATGTGCAGTTGCAAACCGTAGTCTGGCTTTTTTATGGCGGTTTTGGAGCAGTGACTTCTTCCTTGCTGAGCGACCTTTCAGGTTATGTCAATATAGGACTAGTTTTACTGTGGACATAGATACTTCTGGACCTGTTTCCTCCAGCATCTTCACACGGTCATTTGCTGTTGTTCTGGGATTGATTTGCACTTTTTGCACCAAAGTACGTTAAATCTCTAGGAGACAGAACGCGTCTATTTCCTGACCGGAATGACGGCTGCGTGGTCCCATGATGTTGTACTTTTGTTTGTACAGATGAATGTGGTACCTTCAGTCATTTGGAAATTGCTCCCAAGGATGAACCAGACTTGTGGAGGTCTACAATTTTTTTTCTGAGGTCTTGGCTGATTTCTTTTGATTTTCCCAAGTAAAGAGGCACTGAGTTTGAAGGTAGGCCTTGAAATACATCCACAGGTACACCTCCAATTGACTCAAATGATGTAAATTAGCCTGTTTGTTATATCTGGAGTACTTCTCCTGTCCTATTCGGTGTCCTGTGTGAATCTAAGTGTGCGTTCTCTAATTCTCTCCTTCTCTCTTTCTTTCTCTCTCTCGGAGGACCTGAGCCCTAGGACCATGCCCCAGGACCACCTGACATGATGACTCCTTGCTGTCCCCAGTCCACCTGGCCATGCTGCTGTTCCAGTTTCAACTTCCACCTGACTGTGCTGCTGCTCCAGTTTCAACTGTTCTGCCTTATTATTATTCGACCATGCTGGTCATTTATGAACATTTGAACATCTTGGCCATGTTCTGTTATAATCTCCACCCGGCACAGCCAGAAGAGGACTGGCCACCCCACATAGCCTGGTTCCTCTCTAGGTTTCTTCCTAGGTTTTGGCCTTTCTAGGGAGTTTTTCCTAGCCACCGTGCTTCTACACCTGCATTGCTTGCTGTTTGGGGTTTTAGGCTGGGTTTCTGTACAGCATTTTGAGATATCAGCTGATGTACGAAGGGCTATATAAATACATTTGATTTGATTTGATTTTGTCAGAAGCTTCTAAAGCCATGACATAATTTTCTGGAATTTTCCAAGCTGTTTAAAGGCACAGTCAACATAATGTATGTAAACTTCTGACCCACTGGAATTGTGATACAGTGAATTATATGTGAAAAAATCTGTCTGTAAACAATTGCTGGAAAAATTCCTTGTGTCATACACAAAGTAGATGTCCTAAATGACTTGCCAAAACTATAGGTTGTTAACAAGAAATGTGTGGAGTGGTTGAAAAAAAAAAGAGTTTTAATGACTCCAACCTAAGTGTATGTAAACTTCTGACTTCAACTGTATATTCATGAAAAGATCCAAACAGGTGATAGTAACATGGCCAGCCCTATAAATCTGTGCTTTTGCATATCTCTCTTGTCCAGAGGTCGACTCATGCATTTTAAAGCTGTGGTAGATGGGTGAGAACAGTGCCTACACTGGTCTTGCTCCACACACTAGGTTCTACTGTCAAGGTACAGTTGACATCTGTAGACGTCTGAGACGAGACATCAGTCTGGTCGCCTGCATATCAGAAAGGGAATGCAACTGCTACAAAACATGAAGTAACATCAATTAACCAATCTATGCTCTTGCTGCATGTGATTACTAGCAAATGTTATGACTACACAAAAAAACACATAATATTTCAAAGCATTTCATTGGTCTATCGTCGTAGGAGTGTACTAGCTATTGAAGAGTGATCTTGACCTGCGCTACTCTAACATTGTCCTGGAAAGGTAAGACTTACTTTCCATCAACCACAAAAAGTTTGAACTTCATGTTGGTGGAATATACATTTCCATAAAGTTATTTTTTCTCTCATCAGTGGCGTGTAGACCTACCTACCTAGATCAGCTCACTCTATGTGGTGCTAATAGAATGAGAGACCTCTATACTCTAGGGAGGAAACCCAGTTCAACATACTAACTAGTAACACCAGATTAATGGGAGTTCAACCAACATCTCGTACAAAAAAAATGAACAGTATACATGCATGCAAAACTGTGCATGTTGGTAGCAGTCTCATCACGTACTGTGAGAGGAAACCGTGTCCAGTGTTTTATGGCACAATCTCCATCTTTATGAACAAAATTCCTGCTCACACCAAGGAGGAAAACAGATGGAGCTGAATTGAAGGGAGTCAACTGGCTTGCGTAGCAATGTCATAAGCATCTATAATCCCCCCAGTCTAATAGCCTTTGGCTGGTAAACAGGAATGAAAGCTTTAAGCTTCTTACTTCTACACTCAGTGGTTAGGGAACCAACCGCTGGATGGATCGCCGTAGATCAGCGTCAACGATCCATGCTACACTTTTAGAGACGGCTGTGAAGGAAATTAGGGAGGAGAAAGTGGGAATTGTCCACTTAAACACTAGAGGGTTTGGTCTTAAAGCTTCGGCAGCCATCTCCACTGAGCATCTGTCCAATGAATCCTATGTTGTCCCTTTGCAGCGCACAGCGGAGACCCATCCAATCAACTGCCCTTTTCCAAACCTTCAGAAACACCATACTGCACTGTAATCACTGGTCTCTAAAATGCTGGTTTCTTTACCAGATCACAAAAAAACCACCATCAGAGGCTCAGACGACAAAATAAAAAAGAAGTGCTGACGATGATGACACACATAGGTAAAAAGGATTTAAATAGAAAAAGAGCTTGGGCTCTGGTTGGAGACGTGCTTTTTCATTGAGAACCTCCAACACCCAAAGAACACCAACTTCAAATCTTCCCACCTTTGACCTCATACTATAGTCTCGTCTGCTGTTTTTTTCAGCAGCTTGGTGGAGAGCAAGGAATGCTGGTTAGAATGCCGCCCCTTTGCATCGGGAAGGAGGAGGCGTACTTTCTGATGGGTTCGTCTCCACTCAGAGTAGAGCTGACAGTGGTAGCGGAATGATACCTGCAGGAGAGAAGGGTAGAGAAGAGGATAGACTAGAGAATATTGGTGTTCATCCAAGCTATAAACAAAGTTAAGGTTAGGATTTGGGGAGGGCAGCTGATCCTAGATCTGTGCCTACTCACCAGAGTCCAGAGGACGTAGATTGTGAAAAGGGCGATGGTGAGGGCGATGAGGCCCAAGGCCTCCAGTCTGCTGTTGAAGTGCAGGTGATCTTGGGCTCCCCTCAGACACAGCCAGCCAGAGATGGCTGCCAGGGGCGTGATTAATAGGAAGCACACCATGTCACAGAACAATGTGCGCTTCTCGTTACGAGGGCCCGGGTCCCGCAGCCACTGTGGAAAGAGAAGCGAGGACAGAGAAGAAAGAGAAATGTGTACTGAGCCTACATGAGCACTGAGTATGCACATGCACTATAGCCAAAACAGGGGACACTGGAGGACTCTGCTTTTCTTCTTCTTCAGGATTAGGTTTATTGAGATACCCATTAGTAGATCAAGGGTTAAACTTCCTGGGTTTCTTCATCATTCATTACATAAACACATGATGGCACATAACAAAAAAATAACAAAGAATCCCTAACCCTCCCAAACTACATTTCTGTTGACATATTCAGGATGTAATATACAACTAAGTCAACAGATCTACATGTTGGTGACCCATGAGCAAGGCCAGAAATTCTATTTCAACACATAAGTATTGCAGCTACCTACAAACACAATTTTTGCATTGAGGAATCTACGCAAGCAGAAAGAGAAAAAAAAGTGAATCATGCTCATGTGTTTTGACATAACATAAGCACAACCACACACACAGAGGCAGGCAGAGGAGAACAGACAAGCTAAAGGCATTGACCTTTGTTACCTCTGTGAGGGGCTTGGGCCTGCGCTCAATGGTGAACTCTGTGTGGCACAGCTCACAGTAGCTGGTGTTGGAGGAGGAGAGCCACTTCTCCAGGCAGCTCTTATGCACCGTGCCCAGAGTCCCTGTGCAGTTGCAGGGGGACAGAAGCCCCTCACCGTTGGCCCCCTCGTGGCAGATCCGGCAAATTGGCCCATCGCTGGAGGAAACAGGAAGAGAGAGGTCCTGAACAGGGTACTCTGACTGGGTTTACTTACTACAGCTTGCCGGATGCCACTTGGGCTAACATGTCACAGTCTTAACAGCTAAGCTAATTCTCATACATACCGAGGACAACTGTGAGAGCGAGACATTATCTTTCTGGTAACACCCACACTCTGACACATACTCGCATACACTTTCACGGGTTCCAGATATAACTAGGATTACTACTATAAAAGCCTGTTGGAAAGCCCTGAATATTTCATAAATGCTTAATTCTGAAAGTAAGAATGTGTTCAGGAGTTTTCAGTCATAGTACCTCTGTGTGCTCAAAGGTTTGATGACGGTGGAGAGCAGCCGCCCATCTTTGGCTGTGACCTGGGTGACATACTGCGCTCTGCAGTTATCCGACTCCTCCACGCTTTTGGACAGGCCAGTGTTGCCAGTGCAGTCGCATAGGGAGCCCGGGAGGTGGCAACAATCCCCCGTCGTCATGGTTACACCGTCCAGGGGTCAAATGTCAGGGGTCAAAGGGATTATGGGGGAGTAGACTCAGCTAGGCCCAACGACTGAAGAGCGATAGGATGGAGTTAGGACCTCATTCACCATACAATACACTACAGGTTACTTTACAGAACTTATTATGAGACTAACAGTGAGAGTTATAATATATACACTACCGGTCCAAAGTTTCAGAACACCTACTCATTCAAGGGTTTTTCTTTATTTTTACTATTTTATACATTGTAGAATAATAGTGAAGACATCACCACTATGAAATAACACGTATGGAATCATGTAGTAACCAAAAGAAGTGTTAAACAAATCAAAATGTGTTTTATATTTGAGATTCTTTAAATAGGCACCCTTTGCCTTGATGACTGCTTTGCACACGCATGCAATTCTCTCAACCAGCTTCACCTGGAATGCTTTTCCAACAGTCTTGAAAGAGTTCCCACATATACTGAACACCCGTTGCCTGCTTTTCCTATAACTCTGCGGTCCGACTCATCCCAAACCATCACAATTTGGTTGAGGTCGGGAGATTGTGGAGGCCAGGTCATCTGATGCAGCACTCCATCACTCTCCTTCTTGGTCAAATATAACTTACACAGCCTGGAGGTGTGTTGAATCATTGTCCTGTTGAAAAACAAATGATAGTCCCACTAAGCCCAAACCAGATGGGGCGGAAGGTAGCCTAGTGGTTAGAGTGTTGGACTAGTAACCAAAAGGTTGCAAGATTGAATCCCTGAGCTGACAAGGTAAAAAAAATTCAGTCGTTCTGCCCCTGAACAAGGTAGTTAACCCACTGTTCCTAGGCCGTCATTGAAAATAAGAGTTTGTTCTTAATGTTCTTAACTGACTTGCCTAGTTAAATAAAGGTGAAATATTTTTTTATTTAAATGCTGTGGTAGCCATGCTTAGTTAAGTGTGCTTTGAATTGTAAATAAATCACAGAGTGTCACCAGTAAAGCACCCCTGCCACGATTGAATGGACCAAGGTGAGCGTACATTTTTCTTTATTTGCAAATGTCGCCAACAAAACAATAATACAATGAAAATGAACTACCCACAACTACCAAAAGGAAAAAAGGCTGCCTAAGTGTGATTCCCAATCAGAGACAACGATAGACAGCTGTCCCTGATTGAGAACCATACCCCGGCAAAACATAGAAACAAACAACATAGAATGCCCACCCCAAATCACACCCGGACCTAACCAAATAGAGAAATAAAATGTCTCTCTAAGGTCAGGGCGTGACACCCCCAACACCATAACATGCTTTCCTCCTTCATGCTTTAAGGTGGGAAATACACATGTGGAGATCGTCCGTTCATCCACACAGCGTCTCACAAAGACATGGCGGTTGGAACAAAAAATCTCAAAATTTGGACTCGAGACCAAAGAACAAATGTCCATCGCTCGTGTTTCTTGGCCCAAGCAAGTCTCTTCTTCTTATTGGTGTCATTTAGTAGTGGTTTCTTTGCAGCAATTCTACCATGAAGGCCTGATTCACACAGTCTCCTCTGAACAGTTGATGTTGCAATGTGTCTGTTACTTGAACTCTGTGAAGCATTTATTTGGGCTGCAATTTCTGAGGCTGGTAACTCTAATGAACTTATCCTTTGCAGCATAGGTAAGTCTGAGTCATCCTTTCCTGTGGTGGTCCTCATGAGAACCAGTCTCAACATAGAGCTTGATGGTTTTTGCAACTGCACTAGAATAAACTTTCAAAGTTCTTCAAATTTTCCGTATTGACTGACCTTCATGTCGTAAATAGTTTCTCTTTGCTTACTTGAGCTGTTCTTGTCATAATACAGACTTGTTATTTTGCCAAATAGGGCAATCTTGTGTATACCATGCCAACATTGTCACAACACAAGAAATTCCACAAATTAACTTTTAACAAGGCACACCTAATATTTGAAATGCATTCCAGGTGACTACCTCATGAAGCTGGTTGAGAGAATGCCAAGAGTGCGCAAAGCTGTCATCAAGGCAAAGGCTGGCTACTTTGAAGAACCTCAAATATAAAATATAATTTGATATGTTTAAAACTTTTTGGGTTACCAAATGATTCCATGTGTTATTTCATAGTGGTGATGTCTTCACTATTATTCTACAATGTAGAAAATAGTAAAAATAAAGAAAAAGCCTTGAATGAGTAGGTGTTCTAAAACTTTTGAACGGTAGTGTATAATAATAATTTTCTTTGACCAACATTAGAACACTGAGCTGTATGAGGCCTAAATGATGGCAACATGAAATAGAATCTAAACATTTTTCAAAACAGTGATCTTTTTTTTTTTTTTAATATAGGGGGGAAAATAATGATCTTCTTGTCTGAAAATTCAGTTGAGCCAATTTGCCAAAATACAACACAGCTACTTCTAAAGGGCAACCTCTGTATGAGCAGCAGGGCACGGAGACACCTGAAACCCCACCTCTTTAAGGAATACCTAGGATAGGATAAAGTAATCCTTCTCACCCCCCTTAAAAGATTTAGATGCACTATTGTAAAGTGGCTGCTCCACTGGATGTCATAAGGTGAATGCACCAATTTGTAAGTCGCTCTGGATAAGAGCGTCTGCTAAATGACTTAAATGTAATGTAAATGTAGAGTGATAAACAGCTGTCATCATACAGTGCATTCAGAAAGTATTCAGACCTCTTCCACTTTTTTCACATTTTGTTACGTTACAGACTTATTCTAAAATGGATTAAATAAAACAAATTTACTCATCAATCTACACACAATAACCCATAATGACAAAGCAAAAATGTTTGCAAATGGATTAAAAATAAAAAAACAGAAATACTTTATTTACATAAGTATTAAGAACCTTTGCTATGAGACTCGAAATTGAGCTCAGGTGCATCCTGTTTCCATTGATCATCCTTGAGCTGTTTCTACAACTTGATTGGAGTCCACCTGTGGTAAATTCAATTGATTGGACGTGATTTGGGAAGGCACACACCTGTCAATATAAGTTTCCACAGTTGAGAGTGCACGTCAGAGCAAAAACCAAGCCATAAGGTTGAAAGAATTGTCAAATCTGGGGAAGAGTACCAAAATAAATGTCTGCAGTGTCCAAGGTCCCCAAGAACACAGTGGCCTCCATCATTCTTTAACAGAAGAAGTTTGGAACCACCAAGACTCTTCCTAGAGCTGGCTGCCTGGCCAAAATGAGCAATTGGGGGAGAAGGGCCATGGTCAGGGAGGTGACCAAGAACCCAATGGTCACTCTGAAAGAGCTCCTCTGTGGAGATGGGAGAACCTTCCAGAAGGACAACCATCTCTGCAGCCCTCCACCAATCAGTCCTTTATGGTAGAGTGGCCAGACAGAAGCCACTCCTCAGTAAAAGGCACATAACAGCCGCTTGGAGTTTGCCAAAAGGCACCTAAAGGACTCTCAGACCATGAGAAACAGGACAAGCCTCTGAATGTCCTTGAGTGGCCAAGCCAGAGCCTGGATGAGAACCCAATCGAACATCTCCCTAGAGACCTAAAAATAGCAGTGAAGCGACACTCCCCATCCAACCAGACAGAGCTCAAGAGGATCTGCAGAGAAGAATGGGAGAAACTCCCCAAAATACAGGTGTGCCAAGCTTGTAATGTCATAACCAAGAAGACGCTGGGCTGTAATCGCTGCCAAAAGTGCTTCATTAATACTAGGTTTTGAATACTTACGTACATGTGATCAGTTATTTAATTTAATACATTAGCAAACATTTCTAAACCTGTTTTTTCTTTGTCATTATGGAGTATTGTGTGTAGAGTATTTTCTCAATTTTAGAGTAAGGCTGTAATGTGGAAAAAGTCAAGGGGTCTGAATACTTTACAAATGCACTGTAGCTATCCTCACCCAAATAGGCTCGCTGTCTGTATGGGATGAGTCTTCACTACTAAGAAATGCACTGACATGACCAAATTAGAGTTGGAGTATTCAAGTCTAACAAATAGCAATCAATTTTTTTTGTAAATATCAGGAATAATAATCCTGATTTGATAAATCAATTAGTGTTTACTACAAACAAACCGAGCTAGGAACATAATGCTTGGTGTCGAATCCCGACAACACTGAAATACAGACACAAACCCCCGACAGGACACATCTGGATCATTTGGTCAACCAGCTGTTTAACTTGCTACAGTAGCTTGCTAGCGCAATATAGACCACACTAGATACCATACTGCTTGCTACATGGAAAATGACGATTATGATAGCATGTGTTCACATCAGTATCGTTGATTTAAGCTAATGCCTTATAACGTTACTATGAAAATTGTCTAACGTTATTCGGTTAGCTTTATCATGTTAGCTAGCCAGTTAGCTATTTATGTTAGCCAGCCGATCGAAACGATAGAAAAAAATGTATTACTCACAGCATTCCTCCTTTTTTCATTTTAACATGTAATATGTGGCGTTGTCAATATATAAAATACTCATTGATAATTCCTTTCGGCCAGCTAAGTATCTTTGCCAGTTATCGTCTTGCTGACAAACGACAACAATAGCATTTTCTTTGGTAGCCTCCTCACGGTCGTCACACAGCCACAAAGTCATAAACCCCGCCTATTCTACAATTTATTTTCTTAAAATAAGATTTTAAACCTCATCTTAACCACTGCTAAATGTATACATAATCCTAACCTTAAATTAAGCATATTTTAGTTCTGGATTTTGAAAATATAGCCAATTTTGACTTCAAGGCTGTGGTAACTAGTGGAAACCCTCCACAGACGGCGTTTCCGCTCAACAATACAGGGTGCGTTTGTAAATAAACTTTGGAGTGCCAGAGAGCGCTCTGGGCGTTCAGTGTTGTCAGATTGTCGGTTCGGAAATTCAGAGCTCGCACTGGACGCTCAGGCCTGAGGAGTAGGGTTGATCCGAGCGTCCTGACCTCAACGGCAATCAAGCACCCAAGCTAACTGGCTAACGTTGGCTAGCTTGCAAGCTACTTCCAGACACATGAAAGAACACCTCTCTGACAATTCCCCATAAAGAATGTATTTATTTATCTTGCTCCTTTGCACCCCAGTATCTCTACTTGCACATCCATCTTCTGCACATCTACAATTCCAGTGTTTCAATTGCTATATTGTAATTACTTCGCCACCATTGCCTATTTTATTGCCTTAACTCCCTTATCTTACCTCGTTTGCACTCACTACATAGACATTGTTTTATTTTGTTCCGCTGTAATTATTGACTGTTTTGTTAATTCTATGTGTAACTCTGTTGTATGGGTCGAATTGCTATGCTTTATCTTGGCCAGGTCGCAGTTGCAAATTAGAACTTGTTCTCAACTAGCCTACCTGGTTAAATAAAGGTAAAATAAAAAGTTTTTACTCCCCCTAGCATAGCTGGTTAGGGTGTTTTCATGTGATCTAGAGCGTTAGTGACTGTAACTGTGCTACTGGCAACAATTTAATTACGCTTTTTTTTGCCTACGTTTACTGACTCCGGCCATATTCTGCCTCGTTAAAGGTTAAATAAAACAATTATTCAACTGGTGTTGAACGTTCGTAAATTCATCAGTTATTCAGCGCTCTGGCACGCAGACGAACGCTCTGAAATCGGCGTAGATAGCCAGAGCGAATTTACGAACGCACCCTTAGTTACCTTCCTCGCCAATTTGGCTTGTTTTCTGCTCCCGATTGATAGGCTACAAAATGTAACATATAGAAAAATATATCACCCATTTGTATGTGAAATAAAACAGATTGATGTAGTTTTTTTTGTTCCATATGGAAGAGACCTTTATTTAGTCAAATATACATTAACACCAGACGCAAGCACATATTTTGTATGACAATGTAGACCAACCCACGTTGAATTCACCACGAACAAAAAGCGACGTTTTTACATAGTGGATTTAATGAAACGAACACCTTTAAAAGACCTGGAAGTCAGTATGTCTTGTATGAGGGTAGTTGAATGTGGGGTATCGTTCATGTGCATAAATCATGGGGAAAAAACTATTTGGAATGATTAACTTAAATTAATATAAAGCTAATCAGGCATATCGTACAAAAATACAATTTCAGACATTTTATCAAAGTTGCACAATATCTAATGAACACTTCTGGTGAGCATATACAGTATAAGTAAAGTATTCAACGTTGCATAAGGCTACCATTACATTTCAGTGCACTATTTTTTTTGGCATCCGTGCATTCAATTCTTCAAAATCTGTAAATAAGTCTCAAATTGCTCTATAAAGTTGGATTTGAGATATTGGTCCTCCTACTGGTAGGAGATATGTAAACATGCATTTCTGTATCAAGCTTTCAATGGTATGCTATACATACACCATTAGAAATTATGCAGGACATTTTCAGCACTTAATTACAAGACTTAAGGAGTTATTTTTGTTCAAAGAAAATGTCTGCCAACATGACATGAATTTGGTTTATTTCCATTTCAGTGTTCCTTGATGAAAAGGCAGATGAACCGATTTGTTTGATTTAGAAGTTGGATGTGACAAAATTACATACGTAACCACACTCCAAAAAGGCAATTCTACTAGAAAGGGGAGATAAGGCATTATAGCCAATCATACAAAGGCAACCTTTTCATAAATTCCACTGTCAACTCAATTTGACACCTTCATGGTTTGACTAGAGAGAAGCAATGAGAGCATCCTCCACCCTAGATATTGCAGTGTTTTATTAGAAGCCCCCCACCCAAACAAACCAAGCTAAGTGTTGGGATTTAAAGATGTTAGTCATTCAGAATCAGTTTACATGGCGAGTTGCATTGAAGTGATCGGCAGGACAACCTTCATATTCACGTTTGCTTTCAATTGTAGTCTGACTACTGGATCAGGTCATAGTATAATCTAATGACAGAGAGAACACAGTGGCTGCAGCTAACAGTGAAACAAAGCACATGAAACCATTCGTAAATCCAATCTTCACCAATGTGCCTCTCTGCAAGTTTATCTTTTAGATTAGATCGTTTCAGATTTAAATTGATTTCAGCCACACTTTGGTGTATCTGTGAACCACAGGCTTAACAAAAAATAAAAATACACAATTTTCTGAAATGCATCAGATCAGCCAAACTTTGTCACTACCCACATCCCTGTTATTGCTCCTTTCATGCCACACTCAAGACAGGGACTCCAAGGACAGCAACCAGAAGCTTGTTTTATCTAAAAGGGATACAGCTTGTCAAAATTTGTTTTTTTGTAACAGGTTTTTGTTAAGGTTTTAAGAAAGGGGTTAGACAAAATGCTAAATATTTCAACCTTTGATGTCAATTGACACAAGCTGTAGCTTATCTTGATATGACCCAGAAGCTCAGGACAATCTGATCCCTCACCAGTCCTTCTACAGGATTGGGTCACATGATCAGAGCCTGAATAGAACCCCCCCCCCCCCCCCAAAAAAAAAAAAATCCTATCACTTAGTAAAAGACAAGTTGAGGTTAGAGGATAGCATACAGACAAACATGAGAAAAGTGAAAAGGGAATGTTATCTAGAAAGTCAAGGTTTCTAGGAGAATTCTAAAACACATGGAGGAAGAGACAGCAACAGCACAACACCCAGGAGAAAAGCAGATGGAGTGAGGAGTGGATGTGGGACAGTGGTATTGAGGGTCACAGGCTTTGACAGCACGGTAGTTTGTTTTTTTGCCCATCGGTGGTGGGGGGGACACTGATGTCCACTACATTGTTGCCTGGAGACTCGTCATGTGCTGATCTGTCAGCTATCTGCTTTTGTGATACGATTCGGTGGATTTCTGTGCAAAAAAAAGAAGGAAGTTTCCATTACTCATTAAATATTTACCTAATACAGCACCTACTGCATTCATGCGTTAGAAGTCACACAATTTGACTTAAAACAAACTAATGTAAATAGTCTTGAATAGTGGCTCCTGTCGTTTACCTGTGAGGATGTTCTTGAATGCCTCTTCCACATTAGTGGAATCCAAAGCTGATGTTTCAATAAATGATAGCGTATTCTTCTCTGAGGGAGAAAAATAAAAATATTGAGTTGAGACAAACATGGGTGGCTTTTTAACCATCTCTGTCCCCAGAGTGAGCCCTCTCCTCCAGTGGTATTGTTGCAGTTTACCTGCAAAAGCACAAGCCTCATCTGTGGGCACTGCCCTGAGGTGGCGCAGGTCACTCTTGTTGCCCACCAGCATGATAACGATGTTGTTATCAGCATGATCCCGGAGCTCCTTCAGCCAGCGCTCCACATTTTCATAGGTGAGATGCTTGGCGATGTCATACACTAGGAGAGCCCCCACTGCCCCCCGGTAGTACCTGATTGGGACAGAGCAAGCAGGTCAAAGGTTGTGCGATTCACAGAAGTATTTGTTCAGGATGGTTTCAACACTATCCAAATGCGTTGGTTCCGTAAAGGGCAGGTCACAGGAAGATGAGCACCCTCCTCCACTCACGCTGAAGTGATGGCTCTGTAACGCTCCTGTCCAGCTGTATCCCAGATCTGGGCCTTTATTGTCTTGCCATCCACCTGGATGCTGCGGGTGGCAAACTCCACACCGATGGTGCTTTTGCTCTCCAGGTTGAACTCATTCCGTGTGAAACGGGACAGCAGGTTACTCTTCCCCACACCAGAGTCTCCGATCAGCACCACTGGCAACAAAATACAAAAAACATAAGCACTGCCGTCTCACAGTGGAAAAGATCAGGGTTCAGCAGTGACTAGTACAGGATACATTTGTTTACATTCAACAATGTCTAAATGAAGCCCAAAAGTACTGAGCATATTTCTCCTGGTAGCTCTTGTCTGATGATTGGTGCTGATACTTAGGCAAAGTTATTTGTATCTTAGACAGAGATAAGTCGTCAGTCATAATTGTTATTCATGCCAGACAAGTGGTGACCAAGCTAACATTGCACAAGAAACGGTCTGCAATCTTTGGTCAGCTGGTGGTAATGGATAGCCTAGTTAACACAGTGCCAGCAGTGGCTTTGGCTAACACCATCCCAGCTGATTGTCAGACATTAGCTAGCTAGTTAATTAGTTAGCCATTTGTTATCAACTCCATGATATTAAAACTAACAACAAAACGTTGAAAAGTAGTTAGCTTAGTGACTTTTTCTTCACATTGTCTGAGTGTAGCTAGCTAGTAAACTAAAGGGTGATGAGACGTTTAGCAGGCTACCGATTATGCCGCAGATAACCGCTTATTTGATAGCTAACAGGTTACATAGTTGGCTATCAGCTAGCTAGTTTGGCTAACGTGAACGTTAGCTAGCTGGGGAGACTTCCTCTCCTTTCAACTTCAACTAACGTTACTGCGAAAACATGTACATGTAAACTTAGACTACAACAACACATGTGGGGCGCGTCTTACCTTTGAAAAGATAGTCGTATTCGTCGTCTCGGGTTCCCATTTTGAAGATTTCCCACTTTATTAAAGTACTTTACTACAAAAGAGAGCCTCCTAAATCCGTCTCAACCACTGCTCCGACCGGCAGTAAAAGAGCCTCCAAAGGGAATATGGCACATGAGCTGAGGGACAACTGCTTTGACCAATTAGAGGTGTATCTCTGTTAATTGATAGATACATTGACAAGTAATATCCTTCTCCATTTAATATTGACCAATGGCCATAGGTAGGGCCGTGATCAGAGGAAAACTGATAGCTTCCCATCATAGGTATTTATGAAATCTACATTCTGAAACATGTGGATTGAGCAATAATCTTTTCCACCTTGTGAGTATTTCTGTCCATACATGCATTTGATGGTTTATGAAGGAGAGCTTATTATTGAAAATACAAACTAACAAAAATGGACTAGAATCAATTATTTATTTGCCATGAAATCATTCTGATTATTTTAACAATTCTCATATTGTCAGGTACTGGGATTTCCCTCAGTTGTACAGTAATTCAGTGATCCCAAATATTTTAGCTGCTGTTGCTATGACGTCCGAAGTAAACCCTTGATACTCCTCTGGAATTCAACTAAGAGAAACAAAAATTCATAACTTACAATTTAGTGAAGAGTTCAGTTCATAGCTAGTCTAACAATATTAATCAAATAATTTGGTCGGACAAAAAAACAGAACAAGAAAGGGGAAACACTGGCCTACTTCTGTCATAATGAAGGCTCTAAGCTTTGATTGTGTCAAAGGCAGAAAGCAAAACAAACAACAGGATATGATGCAATACAATTAGTAAAATATTCCGATTTTTAACTCAATGGTCTCTTTTATAATTTGGTGAAATGTTGTCCAATTAAAAGGTTCCATTGTTTTTCAGGGCCTTTCTACAAAGATGGTCAATGGACATCTACATACTATTTTCTTTGTGATAGCTTTACATGATTGGTTTTTACCTGACTGGAGGTTCTTCAGTCTTTTTTGGACTGTTAGTAAATGCTGCATGCCTTCAGAATCCTTCAACCCACAATGGGCGCTATGCCCGATCTTTTTCTCCCGGCCTACATATTGCCTGCGAATAAAATAACACAAAACAATACATACAGGACTGTAATGGGTCAAAAATGTAAAAGCATAAAACCCCAGAACCTTCCATCCACTCTCCCAGGAGACTTAGGGGAGCGTGAAAATAAAAGATCTGGGCCAAATGATGAAATCTATGCCAAGATGCTGATTAGATTACCCATTGGGATATGGAGAAGCAGGTCTCATAGAGAGGTTCTTCTGAGGCATCGTCACAGCAGAAGGGGAATGAGGGGAGGGTGATGCTCCACTTCTCCATGCTACTGCTCTATATTGTCTCCCTCTCATCCCCTTCTTCTTCCAGCAGCTGGTGACTCTGCAGAGAATCTAAACTGTCCACCTGCAGAAAAGAGGAACATAAAGCCAACAACTCAGTCATATTGTAATAATGATGCATAAATGCTCTGTTGCTTGTGTTTTGTGAAACCTCAGCTGTGCTTCTTCATGAGAACGGTCTACTGCAACTAAGGGAGCGTAACAAGACTAGTAGCAATACATTGAATATGGATAATTTTTAGTCTGAGTAACAGTGCCGTGAGCAAAATATACCAATGTGTACGGGTCATCAATTGTACATGATTTACAATAAAACAAAAGGATGAGTCTCACCAGTTTTTATGCCTTTTTCTCCCATTCCTTGCTCTTGTCTAACACCTACATCCAGTCTTGCCTCCTCTGGTCATCTCTCCCAGCCTCCTTCTCCAGGACGAAGTGCAGGTTGGTTCCCAGGTTGAAGAACCCCTCCTTCAGGCCACCCATGTGGGGGGTGAAGTGCTGTGGTCCCTTCTCCAGGCTACAGACCAGTCTGCACCTCAGAAGGTCTGCCTTTACGTGGTGCTGTACATCTGCCAGGTCCTTCTGACGCATCCTCAGGCTATTCAGGGCAAACTCCCTCTACTCAATTTGGGTTATCAGCTTCTTTCTGTCAGAGTGGAGAGAGAGGGGATATAAGGGAGTTATATCATGTACAATCAGGGGCGGCAGGTAGCCTAGTCGTTGGAGAGTTGGACTTGTAACCGAAAGGTTGCGAGATTGAATCCCCGAGCTGACAAGGTAAAAATCTGTCGTTCTGCCCCTGAACAAGACAGTTAACCCACTGTTCCTAAGCTGTCATTGAAAATGAGAATCTGTTCTTAAAACTGACTTGCCTCGTTAAATAAATGTACATTTTTAAAAAAATCATTGGCTAGGGTCACTGTTGTATCTTCATTGTTTTTATGTTTTTATTTGTATCAATAAAGGAAAGTGTGTGTGTGCTTATGTTAACCTGAGATCCTTGATAGTGTCTTGCAGCTCTTTCTCATATCTAACGGATCTCTCAAGCTCCTTGTTGGCTTTTGACTGCTCCTCCAGCAATTGAGTGTTCAAGGCAACAACTAACAAAGCCAATATGAAATCAGGATTATACAGTGACAGGGAAACATCTGATATAATCTTCAACATTATGCACTCACTCTGGCTGTGCAGCTCCTGCTCTGTTGAAGACAATTTCTTTGTAGCTCTGTTCAGTTTCTGTTGAAGCTTCCCCACCTCCTTTACATGCCCAAACTCAGTCATGTCCAGTGCATCCTGCAGAATCTCCACTTTCTCCCTGGCACTCTGAATACCTGAGGGTCTGGATGTTCTTCTCAAAGGAAGCCAGGTTCTGTTGCAGAGACTGGGTCCTCTCTTGGGAGTCCCCAAGGATTGTCTGCAGACTTTGGCCTCTCTTCTCAGACTCCTCCAGGTCCTGCTGAAGGGACTGGAGCTTCTTCTCAGAGACCCAGAGGATTTTCTGCACACTCTGAGTCCTCTCATTGGAGCCCATGAGATTGTACTGCAAAGACAGGACCTGTCCCTCAAACTCCTTGAGTTTCTGCTCCATGGAGTATACCTTGTCCTCAGACAGCCTGAGGCTCTGCTGGAATGTGAGCTTGGAGCTCTTGTTCTCATGCTTAGCAGAATGGAGGGACAGGTGGAGGCTCTTGATCACAGTCTCTTGTCGGCTCTTGGTATCTCTGAACTCCAATGTTATGGCATCGTTCTCAGAGAGTAGGCGCGTAAGGTCGGATGAGATCAGGTAGCTCTGCACGTCATCCTTCAGTCAAACACAGCACAAAGAATAAATACAGGATGGTCACACATGACTATGAATATTATCCTATAGCAGGGATCATCAACTAGATTCAGCTGCGGGACAATCATTTTTTTGAAGTTGATTTCCTGGTGTGTTTTTTTTGTCTATTATGTCGAACAATGAAAATTCCACACACATTTCTTTCTCCAAATTTTTTATTTATTATTTTGCTCAGTAAACTTGGCTGGCCAAATAAAACCATGCTGCCAGTTGGGGAACCTTGTCCTATAGCCTTACATCATAGGGCGGCGCACAATTGGCCCAGCATCATCCGGGTTAGGGTTTGGCCAGGGTAAGCCGTCATTGTAAATAACAATTGGTTCTTAACTGACTTGCCTAGTTAAATAAAGGTTAAATAAAATAAATTTAAAAAACATCAAAAACCACAGTCCTAAATCAAAAAGGGAAACACTTCAGTACCTACCCATTTTTTGTAAACGCTCATTTCAAAAGGAACTCTTGGAGGGAGGGGGTATGTAAGATAATGTGTTTGTCCTGCTGGTCTTTCCTGTGACAGCTATCCTCCAATGCTGATGACTTAGTCACCAATTTGCATGCATCTGAATGAATTTGATCCAAAATAGGCTGAGAACATAAAACATAACACGCTTTTGTTTTTCAGGCAGATTCCCACAGCAGAACACAGAGCCATGGCCAACTACTGGATACTAAAAGAAAACCATAAAAACAA
This sequence comes from Oncorhynchus nerka, assembly GCF_034236695.1. Taxonomy (NCBI): domain Eukaryota; kingdom Metazoa; phylum Chordata; class Actinopteri; order Salmoniformes; family Salmonidae; genus Oncorhynchus; species Oncorhynchus nerka. The sequence continues at coordinate 22,965,551 of NC_088420.1, forward strand.
TTTAAACAGTGATTTGCAACTATGCATCATCAATCATTATCATACTGCACCTTCATGTGGGCATGGACCATGGCTTCAACTTCTTTGTATTACATTTTGGACCTGTCTATTTCATCATGAAGCTGTCTTGTTATAACATTGTAGAATTCTAGAAAATAAAAGAGTGAATTACACCCTTTAACATTTTATAAAAAAGAAAAATAGGAATTTGTTGAACCTGTCTCCAAAAAAAAGGCCCAAATCAAGACAGTGTTTGTCTTACCACTGGGTTGATTTCTCTCATCACTAAGAACTCCAGATGCTGGACTTGAGCATCTACTATTGCCTTCATTTGACATTTTGTCTCCAAGACCCTGGAACAAACCAGACACAGTTAAATAAGATATATAAAATACAAATATTTGCTAATGAACATGAGGAAACAAACCTTGCAAGACAGGTCCTCCCATGTGGGGAGAGTTTTAGTGAAGGCTCCATTGTCCATCATCATGTCAAAAGAGGGTGAAAAACCCTCACTATAGCTATAGATTAAAAAATGAGACTTCTAATCAAAAATTTTAAACAAATTATGGATGTGCTAGATTTCAGTATTAAATGTGCTAGTCCTCAGTGGCGGTTCTGGGGGAGGGGGCAGTGCCCCTGTGACAACAATTTTGGACCCCCTTGTGGCCCCCCTAAATGTGGAGTATGAAATAATGGTCTAGAACCGCCACTGCTAGTCCTATAAATCATAAAATATCATTAGCCAGCTAACCTTTCAAAACGTAGCTCTGTTGTTCTCCAAGGAAACCTGACTTACGATTTGAGCGTTCCATTCGTTCATTCCCGCCCTCTGGCTCTGGCACTTTGATCATGAGAACGTCTCAGTGACATAAATAGACACGTTGGTATTCGTTTTTTTTATTGACATGGAAATTAAGAGAATGACATACAATTGAATCATCCCAGCACTTTGACCGTTTATTTTAGTTACATTTTAGTAATTTATCAGACGCTCTTATCCAGAGCGATTTACAGTAGTGAATGCATTGACATAAATAGACATGTTGGTATTCGTTTTAAAAATTATTTTGTTTTACTTAATTTGTTTTTCCGCAACTTTTTATTGACATATAAATTAAGAGAAGGACATACAATTGAATCATCCCAGCGCTTTGACCGTTTCTTTTGGTTACATTTCAGAAATGTATCAGACGCTCTTATCTAGAGCGATTTACAGTACTGAATGTATACATTTTTTTTACTGGTCCCCCGTGGGAATCAACCTAAAACCCTGGCGTTGCAAGCGGCATGCTTTACCAACTGAGACACACGGGACCAGACATTTGACAATACATTTTAATGTCACTGGTCTCAGATATATAGCTCAATGTTTTAATGAAATGGCACAGTCACAGGGCATATTTTCTCTTATGTAAAACATTCAAGCAAAATACCAATGAGAAAATTCAATTTAAAAAGACAATCAAAATAAAGATTATATAGCCACAATATGGGCAGGTAACGGTGCAAACAACTGTTGAGAACATGTATTACATTTCATTAGAACATACAAATTAAGGATCAATACATGTCAAAATATTTCATAAGAACCTCATCATTTTGACATAATAAAACCATGATTGCATAACATATTTAAACACTTTCCTACTATTCAATTGTATTGTTATAGCTGTAGGCCTCCTTCTTAAAAGTGTAAACACCAGTCTAGTAATGAACTTCATTTGTGGTTTAGCATAATAATCAGCTCAGTTGACAAGTGACTCACTGGTAACCTCAGAAACGTTTCTGTAGTGATGAGGACCAACTACAGTAACATTTTCCTGAGTGTTGTTATGAAACATGTTCTTTACCTCCCTCATTCACCAGTACTGCTCAGATAAGATGTCATAAATCAAAGATATTTTTGAGTACTGTGCCTTGAACATCATGTTGCTATTCTCACCAGTTGAAAAGTTGAATTCTATACTAAGCAGGTCAATATGCTTCTCTTAAAATGTATCTTCTGTGTGCTTTATTGCAAGCTAAGGGGAAAAGGCCACACGAAAATCAAGCACATCACAATTAAGATTGTTTTTCACAGCATATGCTGAACAGTAGCACGAGAGACACATGGAGGGAATTCCCTGCTTGCCAACATCAGCTATATAGACATGGAATTACACAGACACACACAACTTTGGAAACATGGGCAAATACTCTATTTCATAGACATATAACTGCTTTATTGAGTCCAAACACACAGTCACACACACACACACACCTATTTATCCTCATGTATAAATAGATTAATATACACAGCTATACAGTGCATTTGGAAAGTATTCAGACCCCTGAACTTTTTCCACATTTTGTTACGTTACAGCCTTATTCTAAAATTGATTGTTTTTCCTCATTAATCTACACACAATACCCCATGATGACAAAGCATAAACAGGTTTCGACATTTTAGCAAATATATTAAAAATAAACAGAAATAACTTAAGTATTCAGACCCTTTGTTCAAAATTGAGATCAGGTGCATGAAAGACAAACTGGGACAGCTCCCAGTGGCAGCCGCTGATCCAGGACCGCTGCTTCCTGTCCTGGCTGGTAAAGATCCCCTCGGAACAGGAGCAGCTCCGGGCCCGACAGATTACCGCCCAACAGATCAACAAGCTAGAGGAGCTCTGGAAGGTACTGGGCTGACTCAACCCATCCAGGGCCATGAAGTAGACAATACACTGTACACGTATCATAACTTCAGAAATAACCATGAAACACCACAGCATCAAACATACTGGGGGGGTTCGTTCAACAAATCAAGGCCTCTTTTGGGGCAGAAAGGCAACAAAACTAGGCAGAGACAGTCCAGAGACAGGGGAAGGACTGCCCGTTCCATGATCTCGCCATCACGGTTGACAACTCCATTGTGTCCTCCTCCCAGAGCGCTAAGAACCTTGGCGTGATCCTGGACAACACCCTGTCGTTCTCAACTAACATCAAGGCGGTGGCCCGTAGAGTACGACCCTGCCTCACACAGGAAGCAGCGCAGGTCCTAATCCAGGCACTTGTCATCTCCCGTCTGGATTACTGCAACTCGCTGTTGGCTGGGCTCCCTGCCTGTGCCATTAAACCCCTACAACTCATCCAGAACGCCGCAGCCCGTCTGGTGTTCAACCTTCCCAAGTTCTCTCACGTCACCCCGCTCCTCCGCTCTCTCCACTGGCTTCCAGTTGAAGCTCGCATCCGCTACAAGACCATGGTGCTTGCCTACGGAGCTGTGAGGGGAACGGCACCTCAGTACCTCCAGGCTCTGATCAGGCCCTACACCCAAACAAGGGCACTGCGTTCATCCACCTCTGGCCTGCTCGCCTCCCTACCACTGAGGAAGTACAGTTCCCGCGCAGCCCAGTCAAAACTGTTCGCTGCTCTGGCCCCCCAATGGTGGAACAAACTCCCTCACGACGCCAGGACAGCGGAGTCAATCACCACCTTCCGGAGACACCTGAAACCCCACCTCTTTCAGGAATACCTAGGATAGGATAAAGTAATCCTTCTCACCCCCTTAAAATATTTAGATGCACTATTGTAAAGTGGCTGTTCCACTGGATGTCTTAAGGTGAACGCACCAATTTGTAAGTCGCTCTGGATAAGAGCGTCTGCTAAATGACTTAAATGTAAATGTTTCATTGATCATCCTTGAGATGTTTCTACAACTTGATTGGAGTGACCAAGAACCCGATGGTCACTTTGACAGAGCTTCAGAGTTCCTCTGTGGAGATGGGAGAACCTTCCAGAAGGAAAACCATCTCTGCAGCACTCCACCAATCAGGCCAGACAGAAGTCATTCCTCAGTAAAAGGCACATGACAGCCCGCTTGGAGTTTGCCGAAAGGCACCTAAAGGACTCTGACCACGAGAAACAAGATTCTCTGGTCTGATGAATCCAAGATGGAACTCATTGGCCTGAATGCCAAGCGTCACATCTGGAGGAAACTGGCACCATCCCTACGGTGAAGCATGGTGGTGGCAGCATCATGCTGTGGGGATGTTTTTCAGTGGCATGGACTGAGGGACTAGTCAGGATCGAGGGAAAGATGAACGGAGCAAAGTACAGAGAGATCCTTGATGAAAACCTGCTCCAGAGCGCTCAGGACCTCAGACTGGGGGCGAAGGTTCACCTTCAAACAGGACAGCCCTAAGCACACAGCCAAGACAACGCAGGAGTGGCTTCGGGACAAGTCTCTGAATGTCCTTGAGTGGCCCAGCCAGAGCTTGGGCTTGAACCCGATTTAACATCTCTGGAGAGACCTGAAAATAGCTGTGCAGCGACGCTCCCCATACAAGCTGACAGAGAGGATGTGCAGAGAAGAATGGGAGAAACTCACCAAATACAGGTGTGCCAAGCTTGTAGCGTCATACCCAAGAAGACTCAACGCTGTAATCACTGCCAAAGGGGCTTGAACAAAGTATTGAGTAAAGGGTCTAAATAATTATGTAAATGTGATAGTTATTTTTTTTTATATACACTTGCAAAAATGTCTAAAAATCTGTTTTTTCTTTGTCATTATGAGGTATTGTGTGTAGATTGAGGGTTACATTTTGAAAAATATATTTTAGAATAAGGCTGTAACGTAACAAAAAGTGGAAAAAGTCAAGGGGTCTGAATACTTTCCCAATGCACTAGACATATTTCTGATATGCATATTCATTTTTAAATCATGCTGTCTCTGTAAAGGACTCTCCCTAAGTGAGGGCACATAGCGATTTGAAAACACACACACACACACACACACACACACAAATACAGCTAAACTGTTGGATGAACCCCTACTGATGTGCATGTACAGTAAAACTCTTCAGTTACAGATATCATACAGAGACAGCAGTGATTTATACACCATAAATAGAGCTGCATTTTGTCAGCTCATTAAAACATATGGTACAGTAATTCATGTGTTGCTCTTCATCTTTTCTTGCCGGCAGCAACAAATTTAATCAAATAAAAATAATATTCTCCAATTCAAATTGAAAATATATTTATATCTTTATATATGTATTTATAATTCTATATACACATTCTCAGGAGCACAACCACGGGATAGAACAAATGACTTGAAATGAATAAATACAATAGCACTAGAATGAAAAATCAAATCAATATTTTAATTTTCATGTCTATTTAAGGCAATTAAAAGTAACTTTACAACTACTGCACTGTAGAAAATATTGCTGCTATGGTCTCTTGATGACATTAACAACTGATTAACTGGCCACTGCACATAAGTATTTTACAAGTTCTGACACCTTGCCTCACACACAGACATACAAACACACCAACTTGAATTTAAACAGCCAAGTGTGAAACAGAAAAAGAGCAATAAAAGTGTTAAAAATTTAACTTAAATCTTAAAACATGTAATCCACATAAAGACTAAAAAACATGAATCCTATGCCAGAGGATTGTGATAAAGACGTCACTTTCACATCTAATGATGGTTAATACATAAAGTGCAGCCTGAATTCCCTTTCTGATGAACCCTCACTAAATAACAGAAGTATGAATTAATTCTGGCCATGATATGATATTGTTATTCGTCCTAAGTAATCCAATCCATTAGCCTAAGGTCACTAGCCTGGCTGATCCGACTCAAGTGACTCACAGCAAGGAGAGCTGTGACAGACTGGTCTGGAAAGGAGGCCATTGTAAATGCAGTATTTGTGCAGAGATGTGCTCCTGAATGTACTGAGTTTTGATTAGTTCTCTCAAACTTTTTTTTTCTTTCTTTTTTTTCCTGGAGAGGTTGAGCCCTCATGTTGTTTGGATTTGAAAATTCAACAGTTGTATTGGATAGCTGTGAATGGCTGTCCATGTGGGTGTTGGAATGAGAAAAATACAGAAGAGAACCAATCAGTAAAACAAGCACATCCCCTTCCTTATCGTCGCATCGTGCCGACGTCAAAATAGCCTTTCCAGACTCTGAAGTCAGGAGGACTTTGAGTTAGCCTACTAGCCTGGCTAATACCCATGTCCATCAGAGCTCAAATCCAGAGCCAAAAATGTGATCGCTAAACTGTTGGCATTTCATTTCATATTAAGATAACTCAATAACTCATTATGCTTGGAATTTGTTGTTGTTGTTGCATTTATCCAAAAGCTGGGTGGTCCTGGAAGACATTGTAATGATGTAGGATTCTGAAATGATAGACAATGTCTCAACATTAGTTAGTGTTGCGATGATCTGGTTTTGAGGCTTGGGGACTCATGAGAGGTGCATTCAGCAGAAGTGTATGGGAAGTGTAGCAATACTGTGATAGAAATGTCAAAATAAATACTTGACAACTAAAAAATAAACCTGTCAAATAATACAGTAGGCTTATAAATATGCACAAAATCATGTTTTGTGAAACACAGTCTAGCAATCATTTTTTCTGTTTATGAAAATAAATAAAGTGGTGAAAAAAGTTCAGAAAATAAAGAAACTAAACTAAAAACAAAGAAAAAGCAAACAATATAAATGAACATGATATCAATAAAATACATGTGACTTAATCAACTGTAATGTGTGGCGAGTAACAGAGACGACCCAACGCCCCTGTTCTCATGGGGAATGCTAGACGTAGCATAGCCATTTGAGGCCCTGTTTTATCATGGTAGGGTCATTTTTGGTTGAGGTGGGGGTGAAAGGAGAGGAATGGATCATATCATCAACACAATGATAACGGGATGTCTAGGGGGGTTTCCTCACAGTATTTCATCTGTTCTGCTTTTGTATCCATGGTTTAAAATACAGGTCGGGACTGGAATCATTCTGCTGCCTGCCACTCAAAGGCCTGGGGATCAATCTGATGGCTCCTCTCTCCACAGAGTCATTCTCCTCTCAGCTCTATGGAGGAGTGTTTACTGTTGGTGGAAGAAAAAAAAGAAAGAAAGAAACAAAGAGAGAAAGAAAGAGAGAAAGAAAGAAAGAGGGAGAGAGACAGAGAGAGAGAAATTGTAAGGGGAATAGAGGTTGTAAATATTTGGCATATATTCATGTCAATAGTGTCAAATAAAATCTATTAATTCCCCCACAGCACTATATAACTAGGGTATAACCCTTATCAAAGTACATTTATTTATCAAAGGTCTATATCAATCATTCACAAGGCAGGCAAGGGAGGACATAAACACAACAAATAGAGGGTAGAAAGAGAGAAATGTAGTATTTTTCCTCATGAAGATCAGCTCAACAAAACATTTTCATGACTGTTTGTACATTTTGTATTCATCTATGTCGAGACAAACCCTAAGAGACAGTCTCCTTCCACTAGGCACTGTAATGCCATGTCACAGGCTCTGCTTCCACTCATTCTGCTGGCAGTGGCAGCTCCTGTCTCATGGTGAGGTGGAAGTGACAGTTGTATGTGTGTGTGTCTTCTCTATGGGAAATAATGGGCCAGGGGTGGAAGTGACAACTCCATTCACAGCTACTTCCTCCTTGCCATAAACCAGTGCAGTGGACTTTGACGAAGGGTCAGCCAGCCTGCTAAAGCTCTGAGCTTCTACTACTACTGCAGCTTAGATTTCTTAAAATACCCCAGACTAAAATCAAATCAAATCAAAGTGTATTTGTCACGTGCCCCGAATACAACAGGTGTAGACCTGACAGTGAAATGCTTACTTACAGGCCCTAACCAACAGTGCAAAAATAGGTATTAGGTTAACAATAGATAAGTAAGGAAATAAAAAAACAACAGTAAATAATAACAGTAGTGAGACTATATACAGTAGTGAGGCTACAACAGTAGTGAGACTATATACAGTAGTGAGGCTATAACAGTAGTGCGGCTATAACAGTAGTGAGGCTATATACAGTAGTGAGGCTATAACAGTAGTGAGGCTATATACAGTAGTGAGGCTATAACAGTAGTGAGACTATATACAGTAGTGAGGCTACAACAGTAGTGAATCTATATACAGTAGTGAGGCTATAACAGTAGTGAGGCTATATACAGTAGTGAGGCTATAACAGTAGTGAGGCTATATACAGTAGTGAGGCTTTATACAGTAGTGAGGCTATAACAGTAGTGAGGCTATATACAGTAGTGAGGCTTTATACAGTAGTGAGGCTATAACAGTAGTGAGGCTATATACAGTAGTGAGGCTATATACAGTAGTGAGGCTATATACAGTAGTGAGGCTATATACAGTAGTGAGGCTATATACAGTAGTGAGGCTATAACAGTAGTGAGGCTATATACAGTAGTGAGGCTACATACAGTAGTGAGGCTATATACAGTAGTGAGACTACATACAATAGTGAGGCTATATACAGTAGTGAGGCTATAACAGTAGTGAGGCTATAACAGTAGTGAGGCTATAACAGTAGTGAGGCTACATACAGTAGTGAGGCTACATACAGTAGTGAGGCTATAACAGTAGTGAGGCTATAACAGTAGTGAGGCTATAACAGTAGTGAGGCTATAACAGTAGTGAGGCTATATACAGGCACCGGTTAGTCTGACTAATTGAGGTCGTATGTACATGTAGTTATGGTTAAAGTCACTATGCGTATGCTAAACAGAGAGTAGCAGTAGCGTAAAAGAGGGGTTGGTGGGTGGCAGAACACAATGCAGATAGTCCGGGTAGCCATCGTGCGGGGGCCCCGGTTAGTCGGGCTAATTGAGGTAGTATTTACATGAATGCAAAGTTAAAGTGACTATGCATATACGATAAACAGAGAGCAGCAGCAGCATAAGAGAGGGGTTGGGGGGAGGGACACAATGCAAATAGTCTGGGTAGCCATTTGATTACCTGTTTAGGAGTCTTACAGCTTGGGGGTAAAAAGTGTTGAGAAGCCATTTGGTCGTAGACTTGGCACTCCGGTACCGCTTGCCAGTCTATGACTGGGGTGGCTGGGGTCTTTGACCATTTTTAGGGCCTTCCTCTGACACCACCTGGTGTAGAGGTCCTGGATGGCAGGCAGCTTTGCCCCAGTGATGTACTGGGCCGTACGCACTACCCTCTGTACTGCCTTGCGGTCGGAGGCCGAGCAGTTGCAGTACCAGGCAGTGATGCTCTCGATGTTGCAGCTTTAGAACCTTTTGATGATCTGAGGACCCATGCCAAAACTTTTTAGTTTCCTGAGGGGGAATAGGCTTTGTCATGCCCTCCTCAAAACTGTCTTGGTGTCCTTGGACCATGGACCAAAACTGTCTTGGTGATGTGGACACCAAGGAACTTGAAGCTCTCAACCTGCTCCACTACAACCATGTCGATGTGAATTGGGGTGTGCTTTGCCCTCCTTTTCCTGTAGTCCACGATCATCACCTTTGTCTTGATCGCATTGAGGGAGAGGTTTTTGTCCTGGCACCACACTTCCAGGTCTCTGACCTCTTCCCCGTAGGTTGTCTCATCGTTGTCGGTGATTAGGCCTACCACCGTTGTGTCGTCGGCAAACTGAATGATGGTGTTGGAGTCGTGCTTGGCCACGCAGTCATGGGTGAACAGGGAGTACAGGAGGAGACTAAGCACGCACCCCTGAGGGGCCCCTGTGTTGAGGATCAGCATGGCAATGAGGATCAGCATGTGTTGTGGCCTACCCTTACCACCTGGGGTGGCCCATCAGGAAGTCCAGGATCCAGTTGCAGAGGGAGGTGTTTTGTCCCAGGGTCCTTAGCTTCGTAATGAGCTTTGAGGGAACTATGGTGTTGAATGCTGAGCTGTAGTCAATGCACAGCATTCTCACGTAGGTGTTCCTTTTGTCCAGGTGGGAAAGGGCAGTGTGGAGTGCAATAGAGATTGCGTCATCTGTGGATCTGTTGGGGCGGTATGAACATTGGAGTGGGTCTAGGGTTTCTGGGATAATGGTGTTGATGTGAGCCATGACCAGCGTTTCAAAGCACTTCATGGCTACAGACATGAGTGCTATGGGTCGGTAGTCATTTAGGCAGGTTACCTTGGTGTTCTTGGGCACAGGGACTATGGTGGTCTGCTTGAAACTCCGCTAGGGACAGGTTGAAAATGTCAGTGAAGACATGTTAGTTGGTCAGCACATGCGCAGAGTACACATCCTGGTAATCCGTCGGCCTTGTGAATGTTGACCTGTTTAAATGTCTTACTCACATTGGCTACGGCAAGCGTGATCATCCAGTTGTTGGGAACAGCTGGTGCTCTCATGCATGCTTTAGTGTTGCTTGCCTCGAAGCGCGCATAGAAGTCATTTAGCTCGTCTGGTAGGCTTGTGTCACTGGGCAGCTCGCGGCTGGGCTTCCCTTTGTAGTCTGTAATAGTTTGCAAGCCCTGCCACATCCGACGAGCATCCGAGCCGGTGTAGTAGGATTTCATCTTAGTCCTGTATTTACGGTTTGCCTGTTTGATGGTTCGTTAGAGTCCTGCTTCTTGAAAGCGGCTGCTCTACCCTTTAGCTCAGTGTGGATGTTGCCTGTAATCCATGGATTCTGGTTGGGGTATGTACATACGGTCACTGTGGGGACAATGTCATCGATGCACTTATTGATGAAGCCGGTGACTGATGTGGTATACTCCTCATTGCCATGGGATGAGTCCCAGAACATCTGTGCTAGCAAAACAGTCCTGTAGCTTAGCATCTGCATCATCTGACCACTTCCGTATTGAGCGAGTCACTGGTACTTCCTGCTTTAGTTTTTGCTTGTAAGCAGGAATCAGGAGGATATAATTATGGTCAGACACGCGTCTCTGTATGTGGAGTAAAGGATATTTTTTTTGTCTGATTGCACATGTAACATGTTGGTAGAAATGTGGTAAAACGGATTTAACTTTCGCTGCATTAAAGTCCCCGGCCACTAGGAGAGCCGTCTCTGGATGAGCATTTTCTTGTTTGATTAAGACCGCAGCTTGTTGCGGTCTAAGTACCAGCATCGGTTTGTGGTGGCAAATAGACAGCTGCAAAAAATATAGATGAACTCTCTTGGTAGATAGTGTGGTCTACAGCTTATCATGAGATGAGGTTTTGTTCGCCTGAGGTAGAATATCTCATGATAAGTTGTAGACCACACTATCTACCAAGAGAGTTCATCTATATTCTTCGTAGCTGTCTATTTACCACCACAAAACAATGCTGGCACTCTACCTCAGGCGAGCAGTATTATATTTTGCACACCAGCTGTTACTGACAAATAGACACAGACCACCACCCCTTGTCTAACCAGAGGCAGCTGTTCTGTCCTGCCGATGCATCGAAAACCCAGCCAGCTGTATGTTATCCACGTCGTCGTTCAGCCATGACTCGGTGAAACATAAGATATTACAGTTTATAATTACCTGTTGGTAGGATAGTCTTGATCAGAGCACATTCAGTTTATTATCCAATGATTCTACATTGGCCAATAGGACGGATGGTAGAGGCGGGTTACCCACTCGCTGACGAATTCCCACAAGGCAACTGGACCTGCGTCCCCTGTATTGGAGTCTTTTCTTCATGTGAATGATGGGGATTTGGGCCTGATCTGGTACCTTGAGTAAATCTTTTGCTTTTGAAACGCTAAAGAAACATCTTTGTCCAGTACGAGGCGAATAATCACTGTCCTGATATCCAGAAGCTCTTTTTGGCCATAAGAGACGGTGGCAGAAACATTATGTACAAAATAAGTTACAAAAAAATGCAAAACCCTCCCACAAAATCGCACAATTGGTTAGGAGCCCGTAAAATGGCAGCCAGCTCCTCCAGCGCCATATTGTGTGTAGATTGATGAAGAAAATGGCTGTAACATAACAATATGTGAAAAAAGTCAAGGGGTCTGAATACTTTCCGAATGCACTGTACGTACCAGCATCGGTTTGTACCAGCATCGGTTTGGTGGCAGGTAGCCTAGTGATTAGAACGTTGGACTAGTAAAAGGTAAAAATCTGTTGTTCTGCCCCTGAACAAGGCAGTTATCCCACTCTTCCCAGGTAGGCCGTCATTGAAAATAAGAATTTGTTCTTAACTGACTTGCCTAGTTAAATAAAGGTTAAACAAATGTGTGGGGTACAGAGATGAGTCAGTCATTAAAAAATCATGTTAAACAATATTATTGCACACAGAGTGAGTCCATGCAATTTATTTTTACTCCTGAACTTATTTAGGCTTGTCATAACAAAGGAGGGGAATACTTATCGACTCAAAACATTTCATTTAAAAAAAAAAAGATTTGGAAATCCACTGACATTATGGGGTATTGTGTGTCGGCCATTGATAAAAAAATCTAAATGCAATCTATTTTAAATTCAGGCTGTAACAAAATAAAATGTGGAATAAGTCAACGGGTATGAATACTTTATGAAGGCACTGAATGTGTACTAAAGTAGTCAAAAATGTAGTATTTGATTTCATATTCCCAAGCATGCAATGTGGTTCTACAAACTTGTTGGATATATTTGCTGTTTGTTTTGGTTGTTTCAGATTGTTTGTTCCCAATGGAAATTAATGGTAAATAATGTATTGTGTCGTTTGAGTTACTTTTATTGTAAATAATAATAGAATATGTTTCTAAACACTTCTACAGTCGTGGCCAAATGTTTTGAGAATGACACAAATATTAATTTCCACAAAGTTTGCTGCTTCAGTGTCTTTAGATATTTTTGTCAGATGTTACTATGGAATACTGAAGTATAATTACAAGCATTTCATAAGTGTCAAAGGCTTTTATTGACAATTACATTAAGTTAATGCAAAGAGTCAATACTTGCAGTGTTGATCCTTCTTTTTCAAGACCTCTGCAATCCGCCCTGGCATGCTGTCAATTAACTTCTGGACCACATCCTGACTGATGGCAGCCCAGTCTTTCATAATCAATGCTTGGAGTTTGTCAGAATTTGTGGGTTGTTGTTTGTCCACCCGCCTCTTGAGGATTGACCACAAGTTCTCAATGGGATTAAGGTATGGGGAGTTTCCTGGCTATGGACCCAAAATATCGATTTTTTGTTCCCCGAGTCACTTAGTTATCACGTTTGCCTTATGGCAATGTGCTCCATCATGCTGGAAAAGGCATTGTTCTTCACCAAACTGTTCCTGGATGGTTGGGAGAAGTTGCTCTCAGAGGATGTGTTGGTACCATTCTTTATTCATGGTTGTGTTCTTAGGCAAAATTATGAGTGAGCCCACTTCCTTGGCTGAGAAGCAACCCCACACATGAATTGTCTTAGGATGCTTTACTGTTGGCTTGACACAGGACTGATGGTAGTGCTCACCTTGTCTTCTCTGGGCAAGCTTTTTTCCGGATGCCTCAAACAATCGGAAAGGGGATTCATCAGAGAAAATTACTTTACCCCAGTCCTCAGGAGTCCATTCCCTGTACCTTTTGCAGAATATCAGTCTGTCCATGATGTTTTTCCTGGAGAGAAGTGGCTTCTTTGCTGCCCTTCTTGACACCAGACCATCCTCCAAAAGTCTTTGCATCACTGTGCGTGCAGGTGCACTCACACCTGCCTGCTGCCATTCCTGAACAAGCTCTGTACTGGTGTTGCCCCGATCCCGCAGCTGAATCAACATTAGGAGACGGTTCTGGCGCTTGCTGGACTTTCTTGGGCGCCCTGAAGCCTTCGTCACAACAATTGAACCGCTCTCCTTGAAGTTCTTGAGGATCCAATAAATGATTGATTTAGGTGCAATCTTACTGGCAGCAATATCCTTGCCTGTGAAGCCCTTTTTGTGCAAAGCAATGATGATGGCACATGTTTCCTTGCTGGTAACCATGGTTGACAGAGGAAGAACAATGATTTCAAGCACCACCCTCCTTTTGAAGCTTCCAGTCTGTTCTTCGTACTCAATCAGCATGACAGAGTGATCTCCAGCCTTGTCCTGGTCAACACTCACACCTGTGTTAACGAGAGAATCACTGACATGTTGTCAGCTGGTCCTTTTGTGGCAGTGCTTTTTTTGCAATTCATCTGATCACTCTTCATAACATTCTGGAGTATATGCAAATTGCCAACATACAAACTGAGGCAGTAGACTTTGTGAAAATTAATATTTGTGTCATTCTCAAAACTTTTGGCGACGACTATACATTAAGGTGGATGCTACCATGAGTATGGATAGTCCTAAATGAATTGTGAATAATAATAAGTGCGAAAGTTAGACGCACAAATATCATACCAAGAGATGCTAACCCTCTCACCATTACAATAAAGGGGGGAGGGGGCTATATTTGTGCGTTATTGGCATTCAAGCAGGCATATATTTGACCGGTATGACGTAGCACTGTGATAAAGTCTCTCACTACAATGGAAGTGAATAGGAAAACGACTTTTACATCACGAAAACGCCTATCATACATGTCATATTTTAATAGTGGCTGATATCATACCTCGGGAGGAGATCTTCTCTCGAATTAGACATGGATCATATTTTTTGCAATATTCCTACCTCAAGAAATGTGTAATTTAATGGAGGGTCTAGCACATTTTTCCTATTTGTCTGCCTCTTTATTCCAGGGTGCATTGCATGGTTCCGTTGTCAGAGATATTATACAAAAGAGATAGGAATCCAATGGGAACATATAATGCCCCACCGAGCAGACTGTCGACCAATTGCGTTATAGTTGTCATGCTGCATCACGCGGTTGCTAAAATAATCATCACGCAATCCCTTCTCAAAGTCAATGTGAATGTCAAGAGAAACGTGCCTATTTTCCTCAAAGAAAACACATTATTGTGTTTCAGAGAGGAACTGTACAAATCAAATGTAATAACTATTTATTTGCTTTACTTATTTGCCATTCACCTGACCAACTGCTTTTTACTGTACATGTCAAAGCACAGGCTTATACTGTATTGTTGGTCAGTTGTTTCAGAAAAAAATAGTGATATTGGTAACAGTAGCTGTGCGGGTCTGGGATCTGATAATGGTGATGCATGAGCCATGAGGTGAAGGAGACATGTGCCAAGTTACCGAACTACATGCAACCAGCCAGCCAGGCCTACAGACTGAGAGTATGAGGCCGAGGCACCACAGTGAAAAAACTGAGCAGCATGCTGTGAGAGTTGGGGGTTGCACGGTGAACAGAGAGGGAACCAAATGGTTGTAACTGGCACGGCCATATTCAGTGGGCACGACGGGTGGGCCGGCCCATTCACACACTGTACTGGATACTGGAGGTGTAATTCTCACTACTTACTGTCTCGCTCTCCTCCCCATCCGGCAAGGTATTAGACTCACTGCCATAGTGCAGAGGGGAGTACACCCAGGTCCTGTCCTCTGGGGGCTGTCGGTGCACAACCGACACAGCAGAGGGCGTCAGAGAGAGGGAGAGAGCGGGGGCCATTGGACGCACACAGAGAAGCAGAGGCAGGCAAGAGAGATAGACAGGACAAGGCAGGCCAGGAAAATTAAATCAAATTAGAAAATGCCAAACGAGGAAATGCCAGGACAGAAAGTGTGAGCTTGGAATATAGATTAGCCTAACTGCAGGGGAAATAGGGAAATCATATTTGAACAGAACACAGTGTAGAGGGTTAGTGTAATGAAATATTAACATTTCCTTCAAAAGAATGTTAGTCTTTTCCCATTTCCTGCTATCACTGTCAAAAGTCTTCAGTTTTAATGCTGGCTGGTATGCATCATGTGCCTAAGAATGGCTTTCTATGACTATGCTATTTCTATTTGATTAACCCCTCATCAATCTCAAAAGCCAAGGTGAAGTGGACAAGGAAAATGGATGAATGTACATCAGCCAGACAACAGGGTGGGAGTGGGTGGTTGGCGACGGGTGGAAAGCGAGGGAGCCAGCACTGCCAACAAACAAAATGACATCTTCTCTCAAAGCATCTCCCCCCCCCCCCCCTTCATTCTCAATAAAGAAAAGTGCTCTTAATGCATTTACTATTAGGTGCATTAAGTATTTGGCCGGGACAGCACCTCAGTGCTGCTCTGTCTTTGAGGCCACTCAGGTAGAGACAGAGGGAGAGACTGAGAAGGAATTTGAGAGAGAGAGAGAGACAGAGGAGAGACTGGAGAGACTGAGAAGAGAGAGATAGAGAGAGAGAGAGAGAGAGAGATAGAGAGAGAGAGAGAAAGAGAGAGAGAGAGAAAGAGAGAAAGAGAGAAAGAGAGAGAGAGAGAGAGAGAGAGAGAGAGAGAGAGAGAGAGAGAGAGAGAGAAGAGAGAGAGAGAGAGAGAGAGAGAGAGAGAGAGAGAGAGAGAGAGAGAGAGAGAGAGAGAGAGAGAGAGAGAGAGAGAGAGAGGTGGGAAGACAGGGAGTGGGAGCTGGAGGAGAGAGACAGATGGCCTCAAATGAGAAGCCAAGAGCCTCCTCCTATAAGTTAGCCACCTCATCCCTTCTTTCTCCTCCTTTCCTGCCCCATCATTCCCCCCCTCTCTCTACAGGGAGTCTTCTCCAGCCGTTTGATTTGATTCAACATGAAGAGGAACAAACTCCAAGCGGAGGATGAGGTGGATGAATAACATTAAAGCTACAGTCTGCTAAAAGAACAACAACAAAATTATATAAAGATTTGAAATGACTATTGAACAGATTTCCAGATTGCAGACTGAAGCTTAACAAAAAAGGCCATGTCCCTTTTTGTTCAAATGATATAAAACACATGATGAAATAAAAATGATAACAATAAGTAAAGCATGTAATGTGTCATGTCCTCTTACCCATCAAGGCCCCATAAAGCATCCCCGGAGAAAAGATGCTCGTCAAGGGAAGTCAGTTTATAAGTCATTTGTGTGAGATCTTGTGCATGTCTTTTCATTCGGGTCCGTCTAGTTCAAAGTCTGAGGATCAACTGAGGATTCACTACAGATAGAGCACTAAGACTCTAAGTAAGCAGACTGGAGGACTAAGCTACAACAACTCCATCCACAGCTATCCTTATAAACATCCTTATAAACATGACTGAAGCATTGACTAGGCATGAGAGCTTGGGACTATAAGGTTCTATCTGCAAAAAGATGATTCTGAGATATTTGGCTTTAAAGTTCCGAACCCTCATTGGTTTGAATGGTGTCAGCAATTTTTATCTTGTATTCTTTTGAACTTAAAACCATGAACTGGGGTATTCAGAGTACTATATAAGTAGAGAGCATTGAACAGAACAAGGATATGTCAATAACATTTTTTGACAAATATGCAGATAGATGCCTACTACGAGAGCTTGGGACTATGAGCTGGGAGCCATAGAGAGTCCTACTAACTTACACTGCAGCTGGAGCTTTCTCCTCCGACAGGACAGGAGAGAACACCCAGGTTCTTCCGTCTGCAAGCTGACAGCACACCCCCACAGAGAAGGGGGGGGGGGGGGGTGGAGAGAGAAAGAAGAAAGAGAGAGGAGGGAGAGAGAGATGGGGGAGAACAGAGTGGTGAAAGGGATGGAGGACAGACAGATGAGACGAAGATGGAACATGGATGGAAATGAATTGTTCATAGAAGAGATGGTTGCTATTTTGACTGTGATGGTGAAATGTGAATCAGGCATGATGATGAATGGATTTACAGGTCTGGTGCCCTCTCTCTCCTCTCACCCCCCTTTCTCCTTATTCTCACCACCCGGAGCCTCTGTCACAGCTTCAACAGATAAATCAGAGGAGAGAGGAAGTGTGAAAGAGAGGGAGAAAGATGGCATGAAGGAGAGAGGAAGATAAGGGAAACAGAGCGAGGGGTAGGAAGGAGACAGAGCGAGGGGTAGGAAGGAGACAGAGCGAGGGGTAGGAAGGAGACAGAGCGAGGGGTAGGAAGGAGACAGAGCGAGGGGTAGGAAGGAGGCAGAGCGAGGGGTAGGAAGGAGGCAGAGCGAGGGGTAGGAAGGAGACAGAGCGAGGGGTAGGAAGGAGACAGAGCGAGGGGTAGGAAGGAGACAGAGCGAGGGGTAGGAAGGAGGCAGAGCGAGGGGTGGGAAGGAGACAGAGCGAGGGATGGGAAGGAGACAGAGCGAGGGGTGGGAAGGAGACAGAGCGAGGGGTAGGAAGGAGACAGAGCGAGGGGTAGGAAGGAGACAGAGCGAGGGGTAGGAAGGAGACAGAGCGAGGGGTAGGAAGGAGACAGAGCGAGGGGTAGGAAGGAGACAGAGCGAGGGGTAGGAAGGAGACAGAGCGAGGGGTAGGAAGGAGACAGAGCGAGGGGTAGGAAGGAGACAGAGCGAGGGGTAGGAAGGAGACAGAGCGAGGGGTAGGAAGGAGACAGAGCGAGGGATAGGAAGGAGGCAGAGCGAGAGGTAGGAAGGAGACAGAGCGAGGGGTAGGAAGGAGACAGAGCGAGGGGTAGGAAGGAGACAGAGCGAGGGGTAGGAAGGAGACAGAGCGAGGGGTAGGAAGGAGACAGAGCGAGGGTAGGAAGGAGACAGAGCGAGGGGTAGGAAGGAGACAGAGCGAGGGATAGGAAGGAGACAGAGCGAGGGGTAGGAAGGAGACAGAGCGAGGGGTAGGAAGGAGACAGAGCGAGGGGTAGGAAGGAGACAGAGCGAGGGATAGGAAGGAGGCAGAGCGAGAGGTAGGAAGGAGACAGAGCGAGGGGTAGGAAGGAGACAGAGCGAGGGGTAGGAAGGAGACAGAGCGAGGGGTAGGAAGGAGACAGAGCGAGGGGTAGGAAGGAGACAGAGCGAGGGGTAGGAAGGAGACAGAGCGAGGGGTAGGAAGGAGACAGAGCGAGGGGTAGGAAGGAGACAGAGCGAGGGGTAGGAAGGAGACAGAGCGAGGGGTAGGAAGGAGACAGAGCGAGGGGTGGGAAGGAGACAGAGCGAGGGATAGGAAGGAGACAGAGCGAGGGGTAGGAAGGAGACAGAGCGAATGAGTGTAAAAGGGAGGTGGCGACTGCTGATGATAAATGAATAATTCAGGCTGTAGCCACTCAACAGGAGCTGGTGAAGTGCTTCTCTGCCATCTCCCCTGGGCCTGCTCTGACAAGAACAATCACTTCAGCCCTCTCTCCATGACCTCAAAGTAATCCACTCCATCTCTCAGGACTGGTACAATATCCCACACATTGCTCTGATGAAGAGTCATGTCTACTTTGACCAGTCAAATCCCAGAAGACAATCATCTTTTCATGCAGTTTACTGGTATGTGCTTTGAGATTGCTTTACACATGATGAGATGACACAACCATACAACCCATAAAATGAAACCGTTTAGAAGCACTAAATTAGAACGCTATTAGAATTCAATTTAGAATGTTATATGACCTAATACGTGTCTTCGGCTGGCTAAATGACCACAGCTGCATGGATACAGAGAGACACAGTGGTGATAGTGGTTGTTTAAAAGTGTTGCCTCTCTGTTTCTCCTGAACTGCAGCATGAGAGTAGAGAGGCAGAGCAGGTCTGGTGAGTTGAGCTGGTCATCCGATGACTAAGAGCTCTCAGACAGACAGACCTACTGACCCCCAGAGGCTCCAGGGTCACAGTGTGAGGTGTTTCATTGCAGGAGAGACTGTCCACCCGTCAGAGCAACGCCAGAGGAAACTTTCCTATCTGGACTTTTCATCACTTCTCACCACAGACTCGTACATCAATGCATGGCTCTGGCTCCGAACTCAGTGTCGTAGAGCCCAGACTTCTACAATAACACCTGTCAGATCAAAGTCAGACTGTCTGAAGAGAAGTAGTCTGTTCAGGAGGACAAGGGCCATGCAGTTAAGAGAGATGTATGTACAAAAGAGAGAATAAATCTACTTCACCATCTGTTGATGTCATAGCCTGAAGTACTGTCCTATTTGTCTGGCCCACATTCAATTATGTTTAGTGCCAGATTGAGATGACATAAAGTGCTTAGGATAAAGCAGAAGTGAAGCTAGGGAGATGGACTGACTAAATTAACCCTTAAACACCTCAAATCCCAGTCTTAACACTCCACCCCAACCCACTCTGAACATCCCAGAACATTCTGAAAACTCCGGTCAACCCACTCTGAACACCCCAGAACATTCTGAACACTCCATTCCAACCCACTCTGAACACCCCAGAACATTCTGAACACTCCATTCCAACCCACTCTGAACACCCCAGAACATTCTGAACACTCCAATCCAACTCACACTGAACACCCCAGAACATTCTGAACACTCCAACCCAACCCACACTGAACACCCCAGAACATTCTGAACACTCCAACCCACACTGAACACCCCAGAACATTCTGAACACTCCTTCCAACCCACTCTGAACACCCCAGAACATTCTGAACACTCCAACCCAACCCACACTGAACACCCCAGAACATTCTTAACACTCCAACCCACTGTGGTGTCTTCTGGTATAACACACGCCCATGCAGGTGTCTCACCTCACTCTCTCTCTCTGCTCCCTCTGGATTCCTACTGTCAACGCTTCTGTAGAAAGGCATGACAGCATCCAAATCTGAGACTCACACACCCTCCCATGACCCAACACTAATAACACACACATGGACAAACAATATTTAACAAATCAAAAATGGAAATGATGGCCAATGGAAATGATGGGAGCTAGCCGTGTATAGTCTAGTGTCTGCTGTTGTCTGTTTCATGTTCTGCTGTATGCCTACTGACTGAGATTTAAACCTTTTTAAACCTAGGAGATATTTAGCAGCTAGGATACTGTAGTATACTGTAACTGAGCTGTATGCCTATAGACATGGTAGCAGTTGGTATTTAGTTAATCTATCATAACTGTGCCTTGTGTGCCCAGGGTCCTATTCATTAGGCACTAAATGGATGAAAACAAAACTGAAACAGGGAGAAACAGTTTTGTTTTTGTTACAAAATGTTTTAAAACGTTTTCCTAAGGAATACGATCCAAGTGTGTGTGCATGTATGTTGTGCCAATGAAAGCACAACTTACAAAGTAGATGTCTGTGATTGTTACGTCATCCTCGTCGTCCTGGGAGGCTTGGCTGGTGCAGCCGGACCCTGACACCATGCTGCCCCGGCGGTCCCCCTCAACCACCACCAACTTGGAACTGGCAGGGGCCTCTGGGTCAGGGGCCTCAGCAGCAGAGGCCTCAGGAGCCGGGGGAGAGGTGGAGGGTGGGGCAACAACATCAGCAGAAGCCTCAGCTACCTCACTGAGAAGATAAAGGGGGGGGTCAGTCACACACACACACACACACACACACACACACACAAATTACTGTACACACCTGCTCTCACACATTCTCTCTCTCCTTCTCCCTCTCACTCCTTCTCTCTCTGAAACCAGCCCAGAGCTGAGACTGACTGATTAGATCAATGGGAACAGAGAGGCCACTAACCAAGACTTACACTACCAGATGGCGCAGTGCCACCAAAATCCCTCTATTGTCCAGACCCAGATCATTAACTACTAGGAATGACTTAAGCTTATCCCAGATTGCTTTCTCAGCTTGTGTGTTTAGATAGAGAGACAGAAATGTGAAGCCTTGCATTCCTAAAGAACAGTGACAGCATCTCAGACTCGGAGAAGGACCTGTTTGTTGGGAAATAAGTATTTAATGGGGGTGAGGGGCTGGTGTTGTAGTTGCCATGCAACCAGGGACCTCAACTCTCTTTCTACCTCTCTCCCTCTCTTTTTCTCTCTTGCTCTCACCAAGTAGGTGAGCCTGAGGCAGCTTTGAGGAGCAGGGTCTCCAGGTGGCTATTCTACCCCGTCCCCTCCATCCTTCCCCTACTACCCCACCCAGCTCCCCGAGGCTATATGTCTAACTTGGGTCTCAACCCCCCAGACCCCATCTGACACAGTTCCACTGCCTGGCCACTCCATAACTTTCCCCATGCACTCCTGTCTTTCGGTCTCACCCTTTTACAGTCACTGTGGTCTCACCCTACTAATCTGTCTTTCTGTCTCACCCTTTTACAGTCACTGTGGTCTCACCCTACTACCCTGTCTCACCCTTTTACAGTCACTGTGGTCTCACCCTATTAACCTGTCTGTCTGTCTCACCCTTTTACAGTCACTGTGGTCTCACCCTACTAACCTGTCTGTCTGTCTCACCCTTTTACAGTCACTGTGGTCTCACCCTACTAACCTGTCTTTCTGTCTCACCCTTTTACAGTCACTGTGGTCTCACCCTACTACCCTGTCTGCCCGTCTCACCCTTTTACAGTCACTGTGGTCTCACCCTACTAACCGGTCTTTCTGTCTCACCCTTTTACAGTCACTGTGGTCTCACCCTACTACCCTGTCTGCCTGTCTCACCCTTTTACAGTCACTGTGGTCTCACCCTATTAACCTGTCTGTCGGTCTCACCCTTTTACAGTCACTGTGGTCTCACCCTACTAACCTGTCTGTCTGTCTCACCCTTTTACAGTCACTGTGGTCTCACCCTACTAACCTGTCTGTCTGTCTCACCCTTTTAGTCACTGTGGTCGCACCCTACTACCCTGTCTGCCCGTCTCACCCTTTTACAGTCACTGTGGTCTCACCCTACTAACCTGTCTTTCTGTCTCACCCTTTTACAGTCACTGTGGTCTCACCCTACTACCCTGTCTGCCTGTCTCACCCTTTTACAGTCACTGTGGTCTCACCCTACTAACCTGTCTTTCTGTCTCACCCTTTCACAGTCACTGTGGTCTCACCCTACTACCCTGTCTGTCTGTCTCACCCTTTCACAGTCACTGTGGTCTCACCCTACTACCCTGTCTGTCTGTCTCACCCTTTCACAGTCACTGTGGTCTCACCCTATTAACCTGTCTGTCTGTCTTACCCTTTTACAGTCACTGTGGTCTCACCCTACTACCCTGTCTGTCTGTCTGTCTGTCTGTCTCACCGTTTCACAGTCACTGTGGTCTCACCCTACTACCCTGTCTGTCTGTCTTACCCTTTTACAGTCACTGTGGTCTCACCCTACTACCCTGTCTGTCTGTCTTACCCTTTCACGGTCACTGTGGTCTCACCCTACTACCCTGTCTGCCTGTCTCACCCTTTTACAGTCACTGTGGTCTCACCCTGCTACCCTGTCTGTCTGTGTCACCCTTTTACAGTCACTGTGGTCTCACCCTACTACCTTGTCTGTCACTCTTACCCTTTCACGGTCACTGTGGTCTCACCCTACTACCCTGTCTGCCTGTCTCACCCTTTTACAGTCACTGTGGTCTCACCCTACTACCCTGTCTGTCTGTGTCACCCTTTTACAGTCACTGTGGTCTCACCCTACTACCCTGTCTGTCTGTGTCACCCTTTTACAGTCACTGTGGTCTCACCCTACTACCCTGTCTGTCTGTCTCACCCTTTCACAGTCACTGTGGTCTCACCCTACTACCCTGTCTGTCTGTCTCACCCTTTCACAGTCACTGTGGTCTCACCCTACTACCCTGTCTGTCTGTCTCACCCTTTCACAGTCACTGTGGTCTCACCCTACTACCCTGTCTGTCTGTCTCACCCTTTCACAGTCACTGTGGTCTCACCCTACTACCCTGTCTGTCTGTCTCACCCTTTCACAGTCACTGTGGTCTCACCCTACTACCCTGTCTGTCTGTCTCACCCTTTTACAGTCACTGTGGTCTCACCCTACTAACCTGTCTGCCTGTCTCACCCTTTTACAGTCACTGTGGTCTCACCCTACTACCCTGTCTGCCTGTCTCACCCTTTTACAGTCACTGTGGTCTCACCCTACTAACCTGTCTGCCTGTCTCACCCTTTTACAGTCACTGTGGTCTCACCCTACTACCCTGTCTGTCTGTGTCACCCTTTTACAGTCACTGTGGTCTCACCCTACTACCCTGTCTGTCTGTCTCACCCTTTCACAGTCACTGTGGTCTCACCCTACTACCCTGTCTGCCTGTCTCACCCTTTTACAGTCACTGTGGTCTCACCCTACTACCCTGTCTGTATGTCTCACCCTTTCACAGTCACTGTGGTCTCACCCTACTACCCTGTCTGTCTGTCTCACCCTTTCACAGTCACTGTGGTCTCACCCTACTACCCTGTCTGTCTGTCTCACCCTTTCACAGTCACTGTGGTCTCACCCTACTACCCTGTCTGTCTCACTCTACTCCACTCTCTTAATCTAATTAAATGGCTGCTCCAGAGAACATCCAGAGGCAGCGATGATCTGTACATAACAAGGGACTTAACAGCATAGCAACAGGCCACATCCATCCCAATAACCAAATGGGACCTAGAGTGAGGTGTAAGGTGGGGACTTAATATCACCGCCAAATGGGAACACGGCATCCCCACTTCCCAGAGCGGAGGGTTAGATAACCTAGGTGATAGCCTGTCCCAGGTGAGACGTTTTCAGGTTAGTTTTAGTAAAACGTGCCGTAGCAGCAGCGGCCGGGTTCCTATTGGGGTAAGAGCAGCCCCATCAGAGGTAGGATCTGAAACACTGACTTTACACTTGGGATTCCCAGAGTTACAGTGAGCACTGACAAGTATGTTAAGTATACCAACATGATGCCCATTGAAATGCTAATAACTCTGTAAATGCATGGCTCTGGTTTCAGTGTGTTGGATACTGGGTGTGCTGCTCAGTAGAGTTGAGCCTGCTCTCAGGGATTTGTGTAATACATCTTGATCTATGTAGAGTAAGGTTGAGGCTGTGTACCTGGTCTCTGGAGATGGCTGTGGGGCCGTGATGATGGGCTCGCTGTCATGTCTCTTCACCTCCACCTCCACCGTGATGGTCTGCTGCTCCTCCTCACGCACCTCCTCCTGGGTCCTACACACACACAGATGTGCAATGTAAGTACACACACGTTAAATGTACAGTACCAGTCAAAAGTTTGGACACACCTACTCATTCCAGGATTTGTCTTTATTTGTACTATTTTCTACATTGTAGAATAACAGTAAAGGCATCAACACTGAAATAACATATATGGAATCATGTAGTAAACAAAAATATATATATTTGAGATTCTTCAAAGTAGCCACCCTTTGCCTTGATAACAGCTTTGCACACTCTCATCCCAAACCATCTCAATTGGGTTGAGTCGGGTGATTGTGGAGGCCAGGTAATCTGATGCAGCACTCCATCACTCTCCTTCTTGGTCAAATAGCCCTTACACAGCCTGAAGGTGTGTTGGGTCATTGTCCTGTTGAAAAACAAATGATTGTCGCACTAAGCCCAAACCACATGGGATGGCGTATTGCTGCAGAATGCTGTGGTAGCCATGCTGGTTTAGTGTGCCTTGAATTCTAAATAAATCACTGACAGTGTCACCAGAAAGCACCCCTACACCATCACACCTTCCACACCATCATGTGTGGGAACCACACATGCGGAGATCATCCGTTCACCGACTCTGGGTCTCACAAAGACACGGCGGTCAAAAATCTTACATTTTGGACTCATCAGACCAAAGGACAGATTTCCACTGGTCTAATATCCAATTGCTCGTGTTTCTTGGCTCAAGACAGTCTCTTCTTCTTATTGGTGTCCTTTAGTAATGGTTTCTTTGCAGAAATTTGACCATGAAGGCCTGATTCACACAGTCTCCTCTGAACAGTTGATGTTGAGATGTGTCTGTTACTTGAACTCTGTGAAGCATTTATTTGGACTGCAATGTGAGGTTCAGTTAATAGCCTATTTCTGAGGCTCGTCACTCTTAATGAACTTATCCTCTGTAGCAGAGGAAACTCTGGGTCTTCCTTTCCTGTGGCGGTCCTCATGAGAGCCAGTTTCATCATAGTGCTTGATGGTTTTTGCAACTGCACTTGAAGAAGCTTTCAAAGTTGACTGACCTTCATGTCTTAAAGTAATGATGGACTGTCATTTCTCTTTGCATATTTGAGCTGTTCTTGACACAATATAGACTTGGTATTTTACCAAATAGGGTTATTTTCTGTATATCACCCCAACTTTGTCACAACACAACTGATTGGCTCAAACACATTAAGAAGGAAAGAACAAGGCACACCTGTTAATTGAAATGCATTCCAGGTGACTAACTCATGAAGCTGGTTGAGAGAATGCCAAGAGTGTGCAAAGCTGTCATCAAGGCAATGGTTGGCTACTTTGAAGAATCTCAAATATAAAATATATTTGGATGTGTTTAACACTTTTTTTGGTTACTACATGATTCCATATGTGTTATTTCATAGTTTTATGTCTTCACTATTATTCTACAATGTAGAAAATAGTAAAAATAAAGAAAAACCCTTGAATGAGTAGGTGTGTCCAAACCTTTGACTGGTATTGTAAGTACACTCACACACACACACACACATGTGAATAAGCACACACACGCACATGCGTAAGCACACAAGCAGGCACACACACGCAATACAACTCAGCGACAGGAAGGGTGGTCACATCCATAAAAACACAGGCCAATAGAGTGACTTGACACACCCGAGCCTATCGGCCTTACTCATTGGTCAGAGCCGGAATGACTAGCGCTGTAAGAACACCCAACTACCAAGTCCTTTATGCAACGGAATAAGTTGTGCATTCAAACAGAGCATGTAGGCACAGCATTGTTGTTACCTCCCGTCATGGCTGACAGACTGGGTGTGCCTCCTGCAGAGAAACACACAGAGAAGTTAACGTGTTGTAAACCTGGTTCTGTGGCTCTGACAGTTCAACACAACCAGGGACTGTTTTTTATCCAGTTATGAATATGGATTAGCCATTATATTATACATTTTGACTTGTGTTTTAATTCTCATTCAAAAAAGGGCACACTCCATGAATACATAGTCCATTAATAAGCCATTGTGTCCATAGCGGTACCTTCTCTCAGAGCTGTTGTTCTGGTACCTGTAGCGGGGGTTCTCTGCTCCAGCATCTGAGGGAGACCTCTCTGGGATGGACAGAGAGGTGGTGGAGGAGAGCGTGGTGGCGATGGAGGCCGTGGTTGCCTCCTCAAACGACGGAGGGGTGCAGGGTAGAAGGTCTGGTCGCCCTGAGAGAGAGAGAAGAGACAAGGGGAGAGATGTGGGGAGAGAGAATCAGAACAGGTTATCAAAACACCTGCATTCAGTCTCCGTCAACAGCGAGGATAAAATGACACTGCTGCGTGAATGTGGAGTGTGTGAATTTAACGGTGGGGGGTATTTATATAATCTAGGTTCTCTACCCTCGTCCTCCAGCGTGGGGAAGCTGCGTGCTCCTCTCAGGTCATATATGTTATCGTCTCCCTCCGAGGGCAACTGGCTGGCTGACCAGGCGGCTCCAGGGCCGGTGTACTTAGGCACCGTCAGGCCCACACGACCCTTCTTAATGGGAGAAGACTTCAAGGCTGAGGAACACACAGATAAATAACATCACTTGTCCTCTTACCACCAAAGGGAACACAGTCCTATGTGTGTTTGAGTGTTCAATATCTTTCATATTTTCTCATAATGTTTCACCTCCCAATACAAAATACATAACAGAGGATTTGTAGCGAAAAAGTACATCATTCAAAAGAGATCAATTTAAATACATCAAGTTGAAAACCAATCACTAAGTGAATTGAGCAGGTGTTTGTTTTCCTGGAACCGTGTGTGTGTCCGTCTGACTGGTAGTATAGTCTAGTCTGGTCTACTCACAGGAGCTCTTCTTGAACACATTGCTGCTCATGAATTTGAAGAACCTGTCTGCATAGAAGCCAGGCCGATGGACTGATACGGTGTCCTGGGGGGGTATGGGAAGATAAAGAAAGCAAATGAGAGAGAGGTAGCAAAAACAGGAGAGAGAGACACAGTGAGAGAAAGAGAGAGGGAGAGAGAGAGACAAAGAAAGAGGGCAAGAGAGAACAACACATTTACTTTAAATACAGTCCATCTCTCCAGAGAGAGGCCATTCTTAGTTAGGATGCTGCACACCTCACTGTATGGCTTAATTTATTCATCCTTTCTCTCTAGAGTAGGACAGGCCAAACGACCCAGGACACACACTCTCTCCAACTCATTACACATGCACCAGTGGGCTAAGATCACATGGCTGGACAGGACACACAACACTCGGGTGTTTGGTTCAGTCTGACCCAGAAAGAGAGGGTGAGAGATGACCCCCCCCCGTATCTTCTCAGTGAAGTACCAGAGACTCCTGCTGTTGTTGCCCCACCCTCCAACTCTCCCCCAGCCCCTGATGCTCCTGGAGACCCTGCTAAACCCTCTGCTGCTCAAGCCCCTGGCCCGGAGTATACTGCTTCGGTCCCGGAGGCCCCTGCCAGTCTTTAAGGTGGTGGTGGTGGAGGCTGAGCGGGACCACCGGGGCAGCATGGTGTCAGGGTCTGGATTCACCAGCCAAGTCTCCCAGGATGACAACAATCACAGACATATACTTTGTAAGCTGTGCTGTCATTGGCTCAACACACATGCACACACACCCGAGAGAGAGAGATATGGTATAACCCCATCACTCAGTCATTATGCTGGTTTCCCAACACGTCACAGTCTTGTTAAACCATGTCAGGGGGGAGAGAGAGAGATATGGTATAACCCCATCACTCAGTCATTATGCTGGTTTCCCAACACGTCACAGTCTTGTTAAACCATGTCAGGGGGGAGAGAGAGAGATATGGTATAACCCCATCACTCAGTCATTATGCTGGTTTCCCAACACGTCACAGTCTTGTTAAACCATGTCAGGGGGGGAGAGAGAGATATGGTATAACCCCATCACTCAGTCATTATGCTGGTTTCCCAACACGTCACAGTCTTGTTAAACCATGTCAGGGGGGAGAGAGAGAGATGTGGTATAACCCCATCACTCAGTCATTATGCTGGTTTCCCAACACGTCACAGTCTTGTTAAACCATGTCAGGGGGGGGGGGGAGAGAGATATGGTATAACCCCATCACTCAGTCATTATGCTGGTTTCCCAACACGTCACAGTCTTGTTAAAGCATGTCAGGGGGGAGAGAGAGAGAGATGTGGTATAACCCCATCACTCAGTCATTATGCTGGTTTCCAAACACGTCACAGTCTTGTTAAACCATGTCAGGGGGGAGAGAGAGAGAGCGAGTGAGAAAGAACAGTTCTACAGTGCCGTCAGAAAGTATTCACACCCCTTGACTTTTCCACATTTTGTTGTGTTACAGACTGAATTTAAAATTGAATACACATAGATTTTTTGACACTGGCCTACACACAATACCCCATAATGTCAAAGGGGAATTATGTTTTTCAAAATGTTTACAAATGAATAAAACATGAAAAGCTCAAATGTCTTGAGTCAATAAGTATTCAACCCCCTTTGTTATGGCAGGCCTACATAAGTTCAGGAGTAAAACATTGCTTAATAATAAGTCACATAATAAGTTGCATGGACTGCATGGAATAATAGTGTTCATCTCTGTACCCCACACATACACTTATCTGTAAGGTCCCTCAGTCGAGCAGTGAATTTCAAACACAGATTCAACCACTAAGACCAATGGAGGTTTTCCAATGCCTCGTAAAGGGCACCAATGGTAGATGGGTAAAAAAAACAGAAAAAACAGACATTGAATATCCCTTTGAGCATGGTGAAGTTATTAATTAATGGCTGTGATAGGAGAAAACCGAGGTTAGACAAACATTGTATTTACGCCACAATACTAACCTAACTGGTATTGAGTGAAAAGAAGGAAGCCTGTAAAGAAGACAAACATTCTAAATCATGTTTGCAACAAGGCACTAAGGTAATACTGCAAAAAATGTGGCAAAGCAATTACCTTTTTGTCCTGAATACAACGTGTTATGTTTGGGGCAAATCCAATAAAACACATTACTGTGTACCACACTCTATATTTTCAAGCGTAGTGGTGGCTGATCATGTTATGGGTATGCTTGCAATCGTTAAGGACTGGGGAGTTTTTCAGGATAAAAAAACAAATGGAATGGAGGACAGGCAAAATCCTAGAGGAAAACCTGATTCAGTCTGCTTTCCAAAAGACAATGGTAGATGAATTCACCTTTCAGCAGGACAATAACCTAAAACACAAGACCAAATCTACACTGGAACTGCTTACCAGGAAGACAGTGAATGTTACAGAGTTTCAGAGTTACAGTTTTGACGTAAATCTACTTGAAAATCTATGGCAAGACCTGAAAATGTTTGCCTAACAATGACCAACAACCAAATTGAGACCTTGAAGAATTTAGAAAATAACAAATTGGAAAATGTTGCACAATCCAGGTGTGGAATGCTCTTAGAGACTTACTCAGAAAGACTCACAGCTGCAACTGCTTCTAAAGGTGCTTCTACAAAGTATTGACTCAGGGGTGTGAATACTTAGAGTTGGAGTCAGAAGTTTCCATTCACTTAGGTTGGAGTAGTTGAAAAACTAGTTTTAATGACTTTTGTTCACAAACTATAGTTTTGGCAAGTCGGTTAGGACATCTACTTTGTGCATGACACAAGTAATTCTTCCAACAATTGTTTACAGACATATTATTAACACTATTCCAGTGGGTCAGAAGTTTACATACACTAAGTAGACTGTGCCTTTAAACAGCTTGGATAATTACCGAAAATGATATCATGGCTTTAGAAGCTTCTAATAGGCTAATAGACATCATTTGTGTCAATTGGAGGTGTACCTGTGGATGTATTTCAAGGCCTACCTTCAAACTCAGTGCCTCTTTGCTTGACATCATGGGAAAACCAAAAGAAATCAGCCAAGACCTCAGAAAAAAAATTATAGACCCCCACAAGTCTGGTTCATCCTTGGGAGCCTGAAGGTCCCACGTTCATCTGTACAAGTAATAGTACGCAAGTATAAACACCATGGGACCACGCAGCGGTCATAGCGCTCAGGAAGGAGACGCGTTCGGTCTCCTAGAGATGAACGAGCTTTGGTGCGAAAAGTGCAAATTAATTCCAGAACAACAGCAAAGGACCTTGTGAAGATGCTGGAGGAAACAGGTACAAAAGTATCAATATCCACAGTAAAACGAGTCCTATATCGACATAACCTGATAGGCCACTCAGCAAGGAAGAAGCCACTGCTCCAAAACCGCCATAAAAAAGCCAAACTACGGTTTGCAAATGCACATGGGGACAAAGATCGTACCTTTTGGAGAAATGTCCTTTGGTCTGATGAAACAAAAATAGAACAGTTTGGCCATAATGACCATCGTTATGTTTGGAGGAAAAAGGGGGAGGCTTGCAAGCCGAAGAACACCATCCCAACCGTGAAGCATGGGGGTGGCTGCAGCATGTTGTGGGGGTTCTTTGCTGCAGGAGGGACTGGTGCACTTCACAAAATAGATGGCATCATGAGGATGGAAAATATGTGGATATATTGAAACAACATCTCAAGACATCTCAAGGCTTGGTCGCAAATAGGTCTTCCAAATGGACAATGACCCCAAACATACTTACAAAGTTGTGGCAAAATGGTTTAAGGACAACAAAGTCAAGGTATTGGAGTGGCCATCACAAAGCCCTGACCTCAATCCCATAGAAAATTTGTGGGCAGAACTGAAAACGTGTGTGCGATCAAGGAGGCCTACAAACTTCCTCTGTCAGGAGGAATGGGCCAAAATTCACCCAACTTATTGTGGGAAGCTTGTGGAAGTCTACCCGAAACGTTTGACCCCAAGTTAAACAATTTAAAGGCAATGCTACCAAATACTAATTGAATGTATGTAAACTTCTGACCCACTGGGAATGTGATGAAAGAAACAAAAGCTGAAATAAATAATTCTCTCTACTATTATTCTGACATTTCACATTCTTAATATAAAGAAGTTATCCTTACTGACCTAAGTCAGATCATTTTTACTTGGATTAAATGCCAGGAATTGTGAAAAACTGAGTTTAAATGTATTTGGATAAGGTGTATGTAAACCTCCGACTTCAACTGTCTGTAAATTCGATATTTCTATATTTGATTGTCAATACATTTACAAATATTTCTAAAAACATGTTTTCACTTTGTCATTACGGGATATTGTGTGTAGATGGTTGAGAAAAACACATTTGGGGGGGAATAAGTCAAGGGTATGAATACTTTCTGAAAACACTGTATATTATGAGCAGCATGAAGCTGATGTCTGAGAGAAATGGGGAGGCTGAGGTTCTTGAGGTCAGAGGATATGTTCGTGATGGAGAGGGGGATGACGAGGAGAAGAGGCTCTTATTGTGTCCCTGAGTACACGTGTACTGGACAGATTCACTAAGGAGGTCACACACACACACACACACACACACACACACACACACACACACACACACACACACACACACACACACACACACACACACACACAACCCTGCTTCTGCACAGTA
The DNA here is from genome assembly GCF_034236695.1 of Oncorhynchus nerka. Lineage (NCBI taxonomy): Eukaryota > Metazoa > Chordata > Actinopteri > Salmoniformes > Salmonidae > Oncorhynchus > Oncorhynchus nerka. Next base: position 22,997,580 of record NC_088420.1, read on the forward strand.
GCAACCTGTCTGTATAGCTGTGACTTCATCAATAAATGCATGAGGGGAAAGAATGGCAGTAACCTCAAGGTCAGAGTATAGAGTACTCAGAACCCAGACAGAGAGAGGGGGATGAAACAGACGGTGGCTTGCTGTTCAATCATTAAAACCGCACAACAGGTCAAATCTCCAATAGTCTGCACACCTGTCTGTCTGTGAGGAGCTGGAGTAAAGCTGTCTGTCAAACAGGACTTGGAGCTCAGGTGCATCCTGTTTCCATTGATCATCCTTGAGATGTTTCTACAACTTGATTGGAGTCCACCTGTGGTAAATTCAATTGATTGGACATGACTTCGAAAGGCACACAGCTGTCTATATAAGGTCCCACAGTTGACAGAGCATGTCAGAGCAAAAACCAAGCCATGAGGTTGAAGAAATTGTCCGTAGAACTCAGACAGAATTGTGTTGAGGCGCAGATCTGGGGATGGGAAACAAAACATTTCTTCAGCATTGAAGGTCCCCAATAACACAGTGGCCGCCATCATTCTTAAATGGAAGACGTTTGGAACCACCAAGACTCTTCCTAGAGCTGGTCTTACGGCCAAACTGAGCAATCGGTGGAGAAGGGCCTTGGTCGGGCAGGTGACAAGGAACTCGATGGTCACTCTGACAGAGTTCTAGAGTTCCTCTGTGGAGATGGGAGAACCTTCCAGAAGGACAGCCATCTCTGCAGCACTCCACCAATCAAGCCACTCCTCAGTAAAAAGCCCGCTTTGAGTTTACCAAATATGAAACCAAGATTGAACTCTTCGGCATGAATGCCAAGCGATACGTCTGGAGGAAACCTGGCACCATCACTATGGTGAAGCATGGTGGTGGCAGCATCATGCTGTGGGTATGTTTTTCAGCTGCATGGACTGGAAGACCAGACTGGGGGTGAAGGTTCACTTTCAAGCAGGACAATAACCCTAAGCACACAGCCAAGACAACACAGGAGTGGACTCGGGACAAGTCTCTGATGCTCCCCATCCAGCAACGCTCCCCATCCAACCTGACAGAACTTGAGAGAATCTGCAGAGAAGAATGGGAGAAACTACCCCAAAAAAGGTGTGCCAAGCTTGTAGCGTCATACCCAAGAAGACTCAATGCCTTAATCGCTGCAAAAAGTGCTTCAACAAAGTACTGAGTAAATTGTCTGAATACTTTTATTTATTTTTTTATTTTATTTTATCTTTATTTAACTAGGCAAGTCAGTTATAAACAAATTCTTATTTTCAATGACGGCCTAGGAACAGTAGGTTAACTGCCTGTTCAGGGGCAGAACGACAGATTTGTACCTTGTCAGCTCGGGGATTTGAACTTGCAACCTTTCGGTTATTAGTCCAACATTCTAACCACTAGGCTACCCTACCACACCATATACTTATGAATGTAATATCAGTTTTTAATTTTTAATAAATTCACAAACATTTCTAAAAACCTGTTTATGCTTTGTCATTATGAGGTATTGTGTGTAGATTGTTGAGGGGGAAAAAACGATTTAATACATTTTAGAATAAGGCTGCAACGTAACAAAACGTGAAAAAGGTCAAGGGGTGTGAATACGTTCCGAAGGCACTGTATATTGTTAATGACTGTGTTCATAAAGAGCTCAGATATGATTACATAGACCAGACTGACTGTACTAGGAAATACAAATAAAGAAGGCTCATTATGAAGGTTAAACTCACCCCATCGTGAACCAAAGCCTTCCACGTGTGCTCCAGTTTCTTTATTAACCTGGAGCCGGAAAGAGAAACAACACTTCAAACGTTTGGTATTAAAAATGGATTAACCCGTTAGAGTCTAAGCCCTGTCTAAGTCGGAGTAGGGGTGGGGGTACTACTAAGCTACATGGAATTGTTTTAAGAAGGTCATACCAAGGATCATTTTGCTATTTGATTTTGAATGTTTAGACCCTTTGAAGTATCAAAAAAATATATACAAAAATGATTTGATGAACATGTTTATTTGGCCTTACTGCTATTAGCCCGTAGAAATGCATTGAACAACAGATAGTCCCCCCAAAAACATCTAAAGGAAATGTGTTCTTTAGAGTCTGTCCTATATCTGAGACATGTATTGAACCCCTTATTTTGGTCACTAAATAGTCTCCATATATACTTCCATAAATGCTTTGGATTTTTCGATGTTTGTATTATGCTAATTTGATTTTCAGGGGGGCGCAGACATTGACCTTAGGGGGTTAAGGTCACAGAGACAAATATAAACAGCGTCAACCAGCCACGCTACAGGCTGTTGCTTTATACGCTGATGGAGGCTGAATATTTGATCATCTTATGATGCTGGCAGGCTGATTCTACAAGAGAGATAGTGACTGAATGAGTTATAATATAGTTACGTGGGTCACATTTATTATGCACCAAAGATAAAAAAAATATACTGCTACAGATAGGGACTACCCAAACTTGTCAAATAAGGAACGTTTGTTTTAGTTTCCGTTCCAAAACATTTTGCTACAATGTGACCTAATGAACACGATTCTGTATGATATTTGTGAATACCTGTAGGATTGCAGGATGTCGATGATTCCGATGTAGAGGAGTAGACGCTCTCCTTTCCCGTTGACTGCTGGGATGCCGCCCATCCTACAGACAAACATGAAGAGATAGTCAGACACAAAGAGTGGCACTGACAAACAGAGAGGGTAGAGAGAGCTACAAGGAGACAGCTAGCAACACTCAAACACCCCAGCCGGTCACAGGTCAGTCACTCACGTGTCGTCGGTGTCGATAGACTCTCCGCAGGCGGCCCCTCCCTGGATAGACTCCATGGCGGTGGAGTAGAGGGCCTTCTGGGCCACGGGCCTCTTCTCATCCTTCTCTCCTCCCTCCATCTGCTGCTCCCGCTCTGCCTGGTCGATGTTATGGACCCCCAGCAGCAAGCTGTAGTCCATGATCTTAAAGCTCTCCAGCACCTGGAAATAGACACAGATATATAGGTTTCAGTTATAGGACTGTGCCAGGCCTATGAGCCCTATGATTGGTCCACACGTCAATGGGATCCTTCTCAATGATCTTTTCTCTTACATATGGGGGAATTAAAAAGTTAACCTGTACTGCAGCGTAGTATAAAACATTTGCTTCACAGGGGATGTAACTGCACAGTCAGGGGCATATTACAGAAATGTATTTAATTAATAACTTGCTGCTCGACGTCAAAGGAATTGACAATATTAATAATATACCTTGCTGCAGCAAGTAACTTTTTAGTGCCCTCAACTGTAGATGCTAAGTTAAAAAGTATGTCAATGTGTAATTTAAACCCTGATAGCAATGGGTCCTAAACCTGGCTTGTTTTCCTCACCAGACAGTCTCTCTGCAGTGTCTTGACCAGAGCGCTGTACATATCCTGGTCCAGCATCAGGCCATCCTGCAGGTCCTGCATGAAGTCCAGGTCTTTGAAGGTGGGCTTGGCTTTCTGTCTCTCCTTCTTGGAGGCACAGCGTTTGTACGTGGAGCCCTTCAGGTCGAACTTGAGGTGCATGCGGACGGCGCGCGGTAGAACGTTGTTCATGACCACCATGCGGATGTTCTTACCGCCAGACTGGATGCAGTACAGGCCGAAGAACTTGGGGAGCAGGGTACGAGGGTTCTGGTTGAGGTTCTGGAGAGAGGGAGGAAAAGAGAGAGAAAGATGCAATAAGAAAAATACCAACATTACCAAGAGCACAGGATAGTTTTGAAGAAAACAGTCCATGATTTGGTACCTTTCATTTTAACCCTGGTAATTAGGTAACCTGCTCTTTAAAATAGATGTTCCTGCAATGTTTGTGAGGTATGTGAGCCACAGTTTTTTAAAATGGTTTTACCTTGATCTGGAAAGGCAATAAATACAATCATTTTGAACAGTTTTTATCTCAGTCTTTGTTTTTAAGCCTTTTTAAAGGCTTACTCAACTCATCCAGAACGCCGCAGCCCGTCTGGTGTTCAACCTTCCCAAGTTCTCTCACGTCACCCCGCTCCTCCGCTCTCTCCACTGGCTTCCAGTTGAAGCTCGCATCCGCTACAAGACCATGGTGCTTGCCTACGGAGCTGTGAGGGGAACGGCACCTCACTACCTCCAGGCTCTGATCAGGCCCTACACCCAAACAAGGGCACTGCGTTCATCCACCTCTGGCCTGCTCGCCTCCCTACCACTGAGGAAGTACAGTTCCCGCTCAGCCCAGTCAAAACTGTTCGCTGCTCTGGCCCCCCAATGGTGGAACAAACTCCCTCACGACGCCAGGACAGCGGAGTCAATCACCACCTTCCGGAGACACCTGAAACCCCACCTCTTTAAGGAATACCTAGGATAGGATAAAGTAATCGTTCCCCCCTTAAAAGACCTAGATGCACTATTGTAAAGTGGCTGTTCCACTGGATGTCATAAGGTGAAAGCACCAATTTGTAAGTCGCTCTGGATAAGAGCGTCTGCTAAATGACTTAAATGTAAATGTAAATGGATATTTCAGGATTTTGGCAATGAGGCCTTTTATCTACTTCCCTAGAGTCTGATTAACTCATGGATACAAATGTTATTTAACCTTTATTTACCCCGTTCCGCTAGCGGAACCCCTCGCCAACAGCCAATGAAATTGCAGGGCGCCAAATACAAATCAACAGAAATCTCATAAATCAAATTTCTCAAACATACAAGTATTAGGCACCATTTTAAAGATACAATTCTCGTTAATCCAGCCACATTTTCTGATTTCAAAAATGCTTTACAGCGAAAGCTCCACAAACGATTAACCTCTTAACTCCACCCGACACGCATGCGTCCCATCTAGCCATCTGGAAATGCAAATGTGCTACGCTAAATGCTAATAGCACTCGTTAAAACTCAAACGTTCATTAAAACACACATGCAGGGTACTGAATTAAAGCTACACTCGTTGTGAATCCAGCCAACAAGTCAGATTTTTAAAATGCTTTTCTGGCGAAAGCATGAGAAGCTATTATCTGATAGCATGCAACACCCCGAAATACCTGAAGGGGACGTAAACAAAATAATTAGCAGAGCCGGCGCTACACAAAACGCAGAAATAAAATATAAAACATTCATTACCTTTGACGATCTTCTTTGTTGGCACTCCTAGATGTCCCATAAACATCACTATTGGGTCTTTTTTTCGATTAAATCGGTCCATATATAGCCTAGATATCGATCTATGAAAAGTGTGTGATCAAGGAAAAAACAGCGTTTTAAAACGCAACGTAATTTTTTTAAATTAAAAAAGTCGATGATAAACTTTCACAAAACAATTCGAAATACTTTTGTAATCCAACTTTAGGTATTAGTAAACGTTAATAATCTATCAAATTGATCACGGGGTGATATGTATTCAATAGCTCCACGTCTTGAAATCATGTTCGGAAATTTCTCATCCAAAACATCCTGTCGGAGACCGGAAGGAATGGGCTCTCTCTTACTCGTTTGACCAAAAAACAAAGCCCAGGCAATTGACAAGACTGGCAACATCCTGTGGAAGCTGTAGGACTTGCAATCTCAGCCCCATGTAATTTGCTTTCCAATAGACAATACATGCAAGTGGCGCATTGATATATTTTCCAGTTTTCGGTGATCAGTTTTTCTTGCGCTTTTCGATGAAACACACGTTATGTTATAGTCACAGCCGTGATTTAACCAGTTTTAGAAACGTCAGTGTTTTCTATCCACACATACTAATCATATGCATATACTATATTCCTGGCATGAGTAGCAAGACGCTGAAATGTTGCACGATTTTTAACAGAATGTTCGAAAAAGTAGGGGGTAAGTTAGGTCACCACTAACTCATTTTTCCAGCCAAAGAGAGGAGTCACAAAAAGCACAAATAGAGAGAAAATGAATCACTAACATTTGATGATCTTCATCAGATGACACTCATAGACCTTCATGTTACACAATATATGTATGTTTTGTTCGGTAAAGTTCATATTTATATCCAAAAATCTTATTTTACATTGGCGTGTTACGTTCAGTAGTTCCAAAACATGCAGTGATATTGCAGAGAGCCACATGAATTCACAGAAACACTCATAATAAATGTTGATGAAAATACAACTATTATACATGGAACTTTAGATACACTTCTCCTTAATGCAACCGCTGTGTCAGATTTCAAAAAACCTGTCAGAACCTGTCAGAAAAAGCATAATCTGAGAACGGCGCTCAGAGCCCAAACCAGCCAGATAAATATCCGCCATGTTGGGTAGTCAACATTATTCATAAATAGCATTATAAATATTCACTTACCTTTGATGATCTTTATCAGAACGGACTCCCAGGAATCGCAGTTCCACAAAAAATGCTTGTTTTGTTCGATAATGTCCATAATTTATGTCCATTTATGTCCAATAGCTTCTTTTGTTAGGGCGTTTGGTAAACAAATCCAAAAGCGCGATCTGGTCCATTCGGACGAAACGTACAAAAAGTTATATTACAGGTCGAAGAAACTTGTCAAACTAAGTATAGAATCAATCTTTAGGATGTTTTTATCATAAACGTTCAATAATGTTCCAACCAAATAATTCCATTGTCTGTAGAAAAGCAATGGAACGAGAGCTACCTCTCAAGTGAAAGCGCGTGACTGAGAACGAGGCTGTAGGCAGACCCCTTAGTCAAACAGCTCCCATCAGGCCCCCCTTCACATGAGCTGCCTGTGGAAGCCCTAGGAAGTGCAAAATAACCCATATCTCACTGTGTATTTGATAGGGGCAAGTTCAAAAACTACAAACCTCAGATTTCCCACTTCCTGTTTGGATTTTTTTCTCAGGTTTTGCCTGCCATATGAGTTCTGTTATACTCACAGACATCATTCAAACAGTTTTAGAGAATTCAGAGTGTTTTCTATCCAATACTACTAATAATATTCATATATTAGCATCTGGGACTGAGTAGGAGGCAGTTCACTCTGGGCACGCTATTCATCCAAAAGTGAAAATGCTGCCCCCTATCCCAAATTAAGAACAAAATCTTATTTTACAATGACGGTCTACCCCGGCTGAACCCTAACAACGCTGGGCCAATTGTGCGCCGCCCTATGGGACTCCCAATCACAGCCGGTTGTGATACAGCCAGGGATTAAACCAAGATTTGTAGTGACGCCTCTAGCACTGAGATGCAGTGCCTTTGACCTCTGCGCCACTTGGGAGTTATGTCTCCGTGTCTAGTTTCAAGGATGTAATGACTGGAAGTCTATGGGTATCTACTAGCATGATACCTAGCAGATACTTTCAGTCATTGTGCTGACGCTAGTTAGCAACTTCATACTGTCATTGCCAAAATCCCAAAGTATCCATTTAGGTGATTGAGTAAGGCCAGCCCCGTCACAGTACCACATGATTCCTCAAGACCAAACCAACCTCACCCCTGCAAAATATTCACAACACAAGAGTAGCCAAAAAATACCAAAAGCAGTAACGCAAAGTACGAGACGTTTAAACCTAATTCACAATTTCGTAAAACTATCTCCTTATCATCACTCTGCTTTAAATATTTAAGTAGTCAACCCAAATAAGTGAGGTTAGCCAAGCAACACATGTTCCTTAAACATTAAAAGTAATGACAGAATCCCATTAAAGTAATTACCAGGAGCCAGCTTCTTATCCACTCAAAGAGTGCAACTCCTGGCAGACACACAGAGAGAGAGAGAGAGAGAGGAGGGAGAGAGACGGGAAGAGACAGACAGAGAGACAGAGGAAGGAGGGGGCCGGAGGGGTCCCAGGGCTCCAACAGCAAGCAATAAGGCCTTCAGGCTTTTAGGCCACAGCCAGTGATCTTCACAAGAGAAACAGACTGGGGGCATGAGACCAAGAGAGCGAGAGACGGAAAGAAACAGAAGGAGTGAATTCCCATCATCCAGCAACACATGCCCCCTCTGTCCCTGAGTGGAGGGAACAGCGCTGACAAGTCAACAAGAGAGAGACACATGAGAGAGAAAGCAGGGGATGAAAGAGGGGGATAGAGAGTAGAGGTTGACCGATTAATAGGAATGGCCGATTTCAACTTTTCATAATAATCAGTAATCGGCATTTTTGGACACTGATTATGGCTGATTACATTGCACTCCACAAGGCTGACTACCTGTTATGCGAGTGCAGCAAGGAGCCAAAGTAAGGTGCTAGCTAGCATTAAACATATCTTATAAAAAACAATCTTAACATAATCACTAGTTAACTACACATGGATGATGATATTACTAGTTTATCTAGCTTGTCCTGCATTGCAAATAATCGATGCGGTGCCTGTTAATTTATCATTGAATCACAGCCTACTTCGCCAAACGGGTGATTTAACAAGCACATTCGCGAAAAAAACACTGTCGTTGCACCAATGTGTACCGAACCATAAACATCAATGCCTTTCTTAAAATCAATTTTTATTTTTATTTTTTTATTTCACCTTTATTTAACCAGGTAGGCTAGTTGAGAACAAGTTCTCATTTGCAACTGCGACCTGGCCAAGATAAAGCATAGCAGTCTGAACAGACAACACAGAGTTACACATGGAGTAAACAATTAACAAGTCAATAACACAGTAGAAAAAAAATGGGCAGTCTATATACAATGTGTGCAAAAGGCATGAGGAGGTAGGCGAATAATACAATTTTGCAGATTAACACTGGAGTGATAAATGATCAGATGGTCATGTACAGGTAGAGATATTGGTGTGCAAAAGAGCAGAAAAGTAAAAAAAAAAAAAAAAAAAACTATAAAAACAGTATGGGGATGAGGTAGGTGAAAATGGGTGGGCTATTTACCAATAGACTATGTACAGCGGCAGCGATCGGTTAGCTGCTCAGATAGCAGATGTTTGAAGTTGGTGAGGGAGATAAAAGTCTCCAACTTCAGCGATTTTTGCAGTTCGTTCCAGTCACAGGCAGCAGAGTACTGGAACGAAAGGCGGCCAAATGAGGTGTTGGCTTTAGGGATGATCAGTGAGATACACCTGCACAAGTATATATTTTTAAACCTGCATATTTAGTTAATGTTGCCTGCTAACATGAATTTATTTTAACTAGGGAAATTGTGTCACTTATCTTGCGTTCTGTCCAACAGAGTCAGGGTATATGCAGCAGTTTGGGCCGCCTGGCTCGTTGCGAACTGTGTGAAGATCATTTCTTCCTAACAAAGACCGTAATTAATTTGCCAGAATTTTACGTAATTATGACATAACATTAAAGGTTGTGCAATGTAACAGGAATATTTAGACTTAGGGATGCCACCCATTAGATAAAATACGGAACGGTTCCGTATTCCACTGAAATAATAAACGTTGTTTTCGAAATGATCGTTTCCGGATTTGACCATATTAATGACCTACGGCTCGTATTTCTGTGTGTTATTATATTATAATTAAGTCTCTGATTTGATAGAGCAGTCTGACTGAGCGGTGGTAGGCCACAGCAGGCTCGTAAGCATTCATTCAAACAGCACTTTCGTGCATTTGCCAGCAGCTCTTCGCTGTGCTTCAAGCATTGCGCTGTTTACGACTTCAAGCCTATCAACTCCTGAGATTAGGTTCACAATACTAAAGTACCTATTAGAACATCCAAAGGTCAAAGGTAAATGAAATACAAATAGTATAGAGAGAAATAGTCCTATAGTAACTACAACCTAAAACTTCTTACCTGGGAATATCGAAGACTCATGTTAAAAGAAACCACCAGCTTTCATATGTTCTGAGCAAGGAACTTAAACGTTAGCTTTTTTACATGGTACATATTGAGCTTTTGCTTTCTTCTCCAACACTTTGTTTTTGCATTATTTAAACCAAATTTAACATGTTTCATTATTTATTTGAGACTAAATTGATTTATTGATGTATTATATTAAGTTAAAATAAGTGTTCATTCAGTATTGTTGTAATTGTCATTATTACAAATATATATATAAAAATCGTTCGATTAATCGGTATCGGCTTCTTTTAGTCCGCCAATAATCGCTATCGGCGTTTAAAAATCATAATCGGTCGACCTCTAATAGAGAGGGAGAGAAAGATGTGAGGGTGAGAAAGAGATGTGAGAGGGAGAGAAAAAGAAAGATGCGAGAGGGTGAGAGAGAGTAAGAGATGAGAGAGTGTGAGAGGGAGAGAAAAAGAAAGATGCGAGAGGGTGAGAGAGAGTAAGAGATGAGAGAGTGTGAGAGGGAGAGAAAAAGAAAGATGTGAGGGAGAGAAAAAGAAAGATGCGAGAGGGAGAGAAAACGAAAGAGATGTGAGAGGGTGAGAGACAGTAGGAGATGAGGGAGAGAGAGAGTAAGATATGAGAGAGGGTGAGAGAGTAAGAGATGTGAGAGGAGAGAAAAAGAAAGATGCGAGAGGGAGAGAAAACGAAAGAGATGTGAGAGGGTGAGAGACAGTAGGAGATGAGGGAGAGAGAGAGTAAGATATGAGAGAGGGTGAGAGAGTAAGATATGTGAGAGGAGAGAAAAAGAAAGGGATGTGAGAGGGAGAGAGAGTAAGAGATGTGAGAGGGAGAGAGAAAGTAAGAGATGTGAGAGGGTGAGAAAAAGAAAGATGTGAGAGGGTGAGAAAAAGAAAGATGTGAGAGGGTGAGAGAGAGTAAGAGATGTGAGAGGGTGAGAAAAAGAAAGATGTGAGAGAGAGTAAGAGATGTGAGAGGGAGTGAGAGAGAGTAAGAGATGTGAGAGGATGAGAAAAAGAAAGATGTGAGAGGGTGAGAGAGAGTAAGAGATGTGAGAGAGAATAAGAGATGTGAGAGGGAGAGAGAGTAAGAGATGTGAGAGAGAGAGTAAGAGATGTGAGAGGGAGAGAGAGGGAGAGAGAGTAAGAGATGTGAGAGGGTGAGAGAGAGTAAGAGATTCCAAATTCCACATTCCCAAAAAATGTTTAAAACATATATATACAAATGAGGTCATTTTAAAGCATGCAATAAAAGAGTGGTGTACTGGGATGTGAGAGGGAGAGAGAGAGTAAGAGCAAGTGAAAGCATGACAGAGAATCGAGCTTGGCATTGCTAATTACAAAAGTATGGGGGGAAAACAGGCATGTAGAATGATGCCATGAGAGAGTGGAAAACAAGTGTGAGGGGGTGGCACTGACGTTTGTTACATCACCATGTTTTACATCAGGCCCCCAGCCCAACCCAGTCCTGTCAGCAGACGTGTAGAGCTGCTCTACTGCCTCTCTGTGTGTGTCAAAATGGTGGAAAAAGTCAGTGTAAATGTCTTCCTGTTGTCATATACTAATGCTTGAGGGCATTTCCCTTCAAACGTGGGTAAATTCCTGCTCGGTTTCCATGCCTGTTAGTACATGAATATACACAAGCTTATCCCCACGGAAAATAGAAATCTAAAATAGAAACATGGACATACACTAGTACCTGGTCGGATCTGCTTTGCCTCCAGAACAGCCTGAACTTTGCTCAATTGGTATCAAGGGACTTAACATGTGCCAGGAAAACATTCCCAAAACCATTACACCACCAGCCTGTACAGTTGACACCAGGTAGCATGGGGTCATGGACCCATGCTGTTTATGCCAAATCCTGACTCTGCCATTAGCATGACGCAACAGGAACAGGGATTAATCAGGAAATGTTTTTCCACTCCTCAATTGTCCAGTGGAGCCACTTCTTGTTTTTAGCTGATAGGAGTGGAACCCGTGTGGTCATCTGCTGCAATAGCCAATACGTGACAAGGACCGACAAGATGTGCGATTCATCAGAAAAGATTGCCTCTTGTGAGTAGTATGTGAGTGAGTGGAACGATGCAGTGTGTGTGTGTGTATTGTGAGTGTGTGGGGTATCTCACCATGTAGTAGCCAGGCAGCAGCTTCTGTAGAAACTCGGCCTCCTTGTGCATAACGGTCTTGATGATGAACTCATCGTCCTTGGTCAGGTAGAACACAGAGCCACTGGCCCCGGGGTTGGACAACTCAATCAGGGGCTCGTTACACAGGGAGTACTGCAGACACACAGACACATACACTTTGACTGCATTATTTTTGCATATTGAAACACACACAAGTACAAACATGCACTCCGACAAGTATACATACACAGAGACACACATCACACGTGCACATACACTAATCGGAGGTATGTGTGTGCTGTGGAGCTTCTAGACTGCTGCCCACTCAGGGAGGAGCAGTGACTCACCCTGTCTCCTCCTTGACCTAACCTCACCACCAGACCTCGTCTGGCCTAACCATCTCTACCCATCCTTCTTATACCTTCCCCCTCTCCTCAACCCAACCCTTCTGTGTCCCTCCTCCTCTCTGCATACCGTTTCTCCTTTCACCCTCCCTATTCTGTTCTTCTTCCTGCCTAATATCCCTATTCATCCATATAGTATTTCTTTGCTCATCTCTCCCTCTCCCAAAATCTCCTCATTCTCTCCAACCCTCTCTGCCCCTCCTGTCTCTCCTGATTCTCTTCCCAGTCTCTCTCCAGGCGTGCCGGGGTGCCTGCCTGTCTGGTGGGGGAGATCACACTCCCAGTCAGGGTGCTACAGAGCCTGCTGTGCTGCTCACTGATGACAGCAGGTCTGGACTGAGAGGGAGGGAGTGGGCAGCAGGCTGTGGGATAGAGAGCCACACACACACCACATCGTGACAGATTGTATTTTTTCAGTGCTTTTAACCAACTGAAATTATAAATTGTCAGATTGAAAACAAATAACTTTTGGGGGTTAGATATTAAGCTTTTAATTGTTTCACCACAATCCATCACCCTCTGAAATGCACAGCCTGATGAATCATCCCTTCTTGCAGGCGTATCCCAATCAGACAGTATGGGGAATAGGGGATGACAAGAGGAGGGGAAGATAAGAGCAGGGAGAGACAGAGCACAAGAGAGAGGAAGGAGAGTGAAAATGAGAGAAAGAAAGGAGGGGAGAGGGGAAAGAGTGAAGAGAAAGAGAGAGAGACAGTGAGGCAGGAAGGAAGGGAGAGCAAGACCCTGAGTGCAGAGAGCTTGAGCTCCAGGCACTGTGATTAATCACTGAGGCAGGAACACTGCACACACACCCAGGGCCACACACACACACACACACACACACACACACACACACAATAAATGCAGACCCTCAGAGGGAGACAGACACCTAATACACACAGGAGCATGACAGCATCCTAAAAACACAGGCAGTTGTATAATCATATCGTCTAGAAGGCAGGAGGGGCATGTTCGCAGACGAACACACACACACAGCCAGTCAGGCAAGACTGAAACAACGTGACAAGGGCCATGAGGGGTGACGCTGTGCCCGTCACACACACACACTTTGACTGCATTATTATGGCATATCGAAACACACACAAGGACATGTATGTATCCTACTCCGACAAGTATACATACACAGAGACACGGTGCACACACGCACGCGCACGCACACACACACTAATCAAAGGTACAGTGCAGTAAGAAAGTAGTCAGACCCCTTGACATCTTCCACATTTTGTTACGTTACAGCCTTATTCTGAAATGGATTAAAGAAAACAATTTCCTCAGCAATCTACACACAATCGCCCTTAATGACAAAGTGAAAACAGGTTTTTAGACATTTTTGTAAATGTATATAAAAAAAACCCAGAAAAACCTTATTTACATAAGTATTCAGACCCTTTGCTATGAGACTCGAAATTGAGCTCAGGTGTATCCTGTTTCCATTGATCATCCTTGAGCTGTTTCTACAACTTGATTGGAGTCCAACTGTGGTAAATTCAATTGATTGGACATGATTTGGAAAGGCACACACCTGCCTATACAAGGTTCCACAGTTGACAGTACATGTCAGAGCAAAAACCAAGTCAAGAGATCAAAAGGAATTGTCCGTAGAGCACTGAGACAGGATTGTGTCAAGGCACAGATTTTATTTATTTATTTAATTTAACTAGGCAAGTCAGTTAAGAACACATTGTTATTTACAATGAAGGCCAACCCCGGGCCAAACCCGGACGACGCTGGGCCAAACCCGGACGACGCTGGGCCAGTTGTGCGCCGTCCTATGGGACTTCCAATCACGGCCGGATGTGATGCAGCCTGGATTTAAACCAGGGACTGCAGTGACGCCTCTTGCACGGAGATGCAGTGCCTTAGACAGCTGCGCCACTCGGGAGCCCCAGATCTGGGGAAGGGTACCAAAACATTTCTGCAGCATCAAAGTTCCCTAAGAACACAAAGGCCTCTATCATTCTTAAATTGAAGAAGTTTGGAACCACCAAGACTCTTCCTTGAGCTGGCCGCCCGGTCAAACTGAGCAATCAGGGGAGAAGGGCCTTGGTCAGGGAGGTGACCAAGAACCCGATGGTCACTTTGACAGAGCTCTAGAGTTCCTCTGTGGAGATGGGAGAACCTTCATGAAGGACAACCATCTCTGCAGCACTTCACCAATTAGGCTTTTATGTAGTGGCTAGAAGGAAGCCACTCTTCAGTAAAAGACACCTAAAGACTCTCAGACCATGAATAGCAAAATTCTCTGGTCTGATGAAACCAAGGTTGAACTCTACGGCCTGAATGTCTAGCATCATGTCTGGAGGAAACCTGGCACTATCTCTACTATCCCTGAAGCATGATGGAGGCAGCATCATGCTATGGGGATGTTTGGACTGGGAGACGAGTTAGGATCGAGGCAAAGATGAATGGAGAAAAGTACAGAGAGATCCTTGATGAAAACCTGCTCCAGAGTGCTCAGGACCTCAGACTGGGGTGAAGGTTCACCTTCCAACAGGACAACAACCCTAAGCACACAGCCAAGACAACACAGGAGTGGCTTCGGGACAAATCTCTAAATGTCCTTGAGTGGCCCAGCCAGAGCCTGGACTTGAACCTGATCTAACATCTCTGGAGAGATCTGAAAGTAGCTGTGCAGCAATTCTCCCCATCCAACCTGACAGAGCTTGAGAGGATCTGCAGAGAAGAATGGGAGAAACTCCCAAAATACAGGTCTGCCAAGCTTGTAGCGTCATACCCAAGAAGACTCGAGGCTGTAATTGCTGTCAAAGGTGCTTCAACAAAGTACTGAGTAAAGGGTCTGAATACTTATGTAAAAGTCATATTTCAGTTTAATAAAAAAATAAATAATTAGCAAACATTTCTATTTTTGCTTCGTCATTATGGGATATTGTGTGTAGATTTATGAGGATAAAAATACTACTTAATACATTTTATAATAAGGTTGCAACCTAACAAAATGTGGAAAAAGTAAAGGGGTCTGGATACATTCCGAATGCACTGTATGTGTGTGCTGTGGAGCTTCTAGACTGCTGCCCACTCAGGGAGGAGCGTTGACTCACCCTGTCTCCTCCTTGACCTAACCTCTCCACCAGACCTCGTCTGGCCTAAACATCTCTACCCATCCTTCTTATACCTTCCCCCTCTCCTCAACCCAACCCTTCTGTGTCCCTCCTCCTCTCTGCATACCATTTCTCCTCTCACCCTCCCTATTCTGTTCTTCTTCCTGCCTAATATCCCTATTCATCCATATAGTATTTCTTTGCTCATCTCTCCCGCTCCCAAAATCTCCTCATTCTCTCCAACCCTCTCTGTCTCTCCAACCCTCCCGGTCTCTCATTCTCTCCAACCCTCCCTGTCTCTCATTCTCTCCAACCCTCCCTGTCTCTCATTCTCTCCAACCCTCCCTGTCTCTCATTCTCTCCAACCCTCCCTGTCTCTCCAACCCTCCCTGTCTCTCCAACCCTCCCTGTCTCTCCAACCCTCCCTGTCTCTCCAACCCTCCCTGTCTCTCCAACCCTCCCTGTCTCTCCAACCCTCCCTGTCTCTCATTCTCTCCAACCCTCCCTGTCTCTCATTCTCTCCAACCCTCCCTGTCTCTCCAACCCTCCCTGTCTCTCCAACCCTCCCTGTCTCTCCAACCCTCCCTGTCTCTCATTCTCTCCAACCCTCCCTGTCTCTCCAACCCTCCCTGTCTCTCATTCTCTCCAACCCTCCCTGTCCCTCCCTCCCGATCATCTAATATGTTAACGTCATGCAATGTGTTCATGTCTGTTGTCATGGTTTAAAAATATTAGATTTCCCTATTCTTACCAGGTAGTCATCGGGCCTGATCCCAAAGAGCTCCCTGAAGTAGCGGAAGGCCACGGGAGCGTACGTCTTAAAACGGAAGTCTGGGAAGTGGTGGGCTGGAGTCAGGTTGCTGCCTTCACTGGATGGGGGAGAAGGGGAGAAAGGCCTTCAGATACGGGACAACTATGTATGAACTAAGGAACTATTCTAGTGTAAATATATGAATATATATTGCTTTCTATCAAAATAACATGTCCAGGATCAGGGATGTGATCGGTCTGAGGCCTGAATGACGTGACTGTCTCGTTCTAATGATTTCACAAAGTTATGTACTGCCCTGATGGTGTGGTTAGCAATTAACTACTGCAGTACATATCTTTTCTATGAATATACTGTCCATACAGTCAATATACACCATTCACATACATATATATTTATATTCCGGACTCTGACATTGCTCATTCATATTATGTCTTAATTTCTTGTTATGTTTTTTACTTTTGGATGATGTGTGTATTGTTATTGTATTGCTAAATATTACTGCACTGTTGGAGCTAGAAACATAAGCATTTCACCGCACTGGCGATAACATCTGTAGAACTGTGTACGGAGGATACTGGACCAATAAACTTTGATCTGATCTGATTTAGTTACCTGGGAAAGAAGACGCTCTCCACCACATAGAAGTCCTGCATGAGGACGTCTCTCTCAGGCTTGGAGCTCAGGTTGCCCACTGTGTAGCCGATGCCCAGCTGGATGGCACCTTTCAGGGCAGACGACGTGGTCTGGGGGAGAGGAGACAGACAGTAGGGGTTAGTGGAGATAAAACTACTCTGAGCTTGGTGGACTGCAGCTCATTTATATGAATTGAGAAATCTTCTGATTTACTAGCTCCATTAGTTCAGCTCTCAGAGGGGACTGTACTCCACAATGAAGAGCCAAAACATTGACTCGCTCAACCATGCACACCAGAATACACATCATCTAATGTACTAAAGAGACAGACAGAGACAGACAGAGACAGACAAGTTCAATCAGGTCTCAGTAGATCTCCATCAGGTTGGTTTTCAGTGAGACACACTGTGTCTGCTCTGCTGTCTTTATCTCTTGTCACATTAGTATAAGTGGAACAGGCGGTAGGTAGCCTAGTGGTTAAGAGCGTTGGGTCAGAAGCCAAAATGTTGCTGGTTCAAATCCCTGAGTCGACTAGGTGACACATGTGCCCTTGAGTAAGGCACTTAACCCTAATTGTTCTCTAAGTCACACTTTGGATAAGAGTGTCTGTTAAATGACGTAATGTAAACATACAGCGTGCAGGCTTTCACGGTTCTCTTCCCTGCTTTGCTTGCTCACAGCTGTAGCCTAATTATGCATACAGGACCATTACTAGGTGAGTTTTCTTGTGCCACTGTCTTGACTTGCTTGCTCTTGTGGGAGGTTGTCATTTCAAGGCGCAGGTACTATATGTTATTACTATGTAATTGATTGACTAATTGAATCAGGGGAGATGCTGCCTACCTTCTTGTAGGTGGTCTCTCCGGACGCGTCCACTCCCCTGTGGCCCATCCTCTTCCCCTGGCCTGGTAGACCCGAGACACCAGGCAGCTGTTGGCCAGAGGATGGAGCAGAGTGATTAAGACACAGATTTAGATTTTGACTCACTTCTATGGGCTGAAAACACTAACACCACCTGATGCCGAGCTATGGGCCAGGTTCATCAAGCGTTTGCAGTGCCTGTGGGAAGTTTGCACCTGTTCTTTCCAATAGGGAACAACACATAAAAGGATGAATGAAAGGTAAACTGAATATCAATAGAAGAACGAGGACAACGGGGTCAGTTTCATGTTTTTTTAGCTTTGATTTCGTTTGTCTTCTATTCCCGTGATAATTACAGATGCAAACTCAACACATGTGCTACTGCTTAGTAAATATGGCACTAAAAAGCCTTGTGAGTGAACTGAGTCTCCCCTTTATGCCCATTTTTCTAACCCCTCCCAGATTACACAGACAAACCGACAGGGGGCACTTCTCATCACAGGGCAGAGTGTAAAATGAAAGGGGCTTATAACACAGCATATGACCGGGGCAGTACCTAATATATGACCGGGGCAGTACCTAATATATGACCGGGGAAGTACCTAATATATGACCGGGGCAGTACCTAATATATGACCGGGGCAGTACCTAATATATGACCTAATAATATGACCGGGGCAGTACCTAATATATGACCGGGGCAGTACCTAATATATGACCGGGGCAGTACCTAATATATGACCGGGGAAGTACCTAATATATGACCGGGGCAGTACCTAATATATGACCGGGGCAGTACCTAATATATGACCAGGGCAGTACCTAATATATGACCGGGGCAGTACCTAATATATGACCGGGGCAGTACCTAATATATGACCGGGGCAGTACCTAATATATGACCGGGGCAGTACCTAATATATGACCGGGGAAGTACCTAATATATGACCGGGGCAGTACCTAATATATGACCGGGGAAGTACCTAATATATGACCGGGGCAGTACCTAATATATGACCGGGGCAGTACCTAATATATGACCGGGGCAGTACCTAATATATGACCGGGGCAGTACCTAATATATGACCGGGGCAGTACCTAATAATATATGACCGGGCAGTACCTAATATATGAAGTACCTAATATATGACCGGGCAGTACCTAATATATGACCGGGAAGTACCTAATATATGCAGTACCTAATATATGACCGGGGCAGTACCTAATATATGACCGGGGCAGTACCTAATATATGACCGGGGCAGTACCTATGAAGATTCCCACACTGCCCGCGAGCATACTGAAGCCTCTATATGAAGTGTAGTAGTAGAGAGATCACACAGCATAAGGATTGAAGTGCAGGCAGGGGGATGAGGGTAGCAGGAGATGGTGTGTGTAGCAGAACACAGACAGTAGGAGGGGGGTTTAAATAGAGGGCATGTCAGTCAGCTGTATTTCACAGTCATATGGGCTAAATACAAGTAAAGGTGGGTACATTACCTCAGTGATGTGTGCTTTTCTAGCAGAAAAATCTGAAAGAGAGAGACCGAGAGAGACAGAGACACAAAGAGAAAGAGAGCATTAGACCTATGAGGGATTCCATTAGTTCACATAATCAGTGTTCGAAGGAACAAAGAGGAATCCCATAGGGTACACATTATGTAATAACAGTGTCAAATAACAATGGGGCAGGTAGTGGAAGGAACGGTTACCAAATCAATATACCATCCATATTCTTCCTGCTAGTCTAGTCAGTACCATCTATCCCCAGCCTAGCATTTCATAAAGCCATATGATGTGAAAACAGAGCCACATAAACAAAGGAATGGATCAGTGAGCTCTGCTGTCCTGTTCTCTTCAGCCAGCCTCAAATAGATCCATAATTGTAGCTAATTTCTCAACTCACTTAGCATAATGAAGGAGTAGACTAAGAGGGGAGCGTAGACAGCGCAACACACTGCTACTGGGATGATTGAACATCAGATGCCAGGGGGCTGATTACATCAAGAGTCAAGACACTGACTGACTGAGGCGTTTAAAACTGACCAACACTGTTATTTTAGGAGTGTCTATTTAAAATGATTAACACAGACAGTAAATATGCAATTGGAATGACCTAAAAAAAATACATTTTGAATGAGAATGTGTTATTCACCAGCCGTGTAAAGTGTGTGATGACAGGAGGTTGTGAAGGGCAGAAGCTGCATGGTCTCTGAATTGGTGTTTTACTCCTTCAAGATGCATTGCTGAAGCATGCCTACCACCAGTGGATGCAAGTTGGCGTTTATTGTCATGAATCTTGCACTGGAGGCATCTCCGCAGATTGTGGCGGTTCCAGCTAGTGACCAAAGTCATAGAATCTGATTTTAAACCTTAACCACACGCCAATGCAATCATTCTGCGAACAGGCTGGAACACTGCATAAAGAAAATACATTACATCCAACCACGCCAATGCAGATGATTAGAGCGAGGAGAGAGGAGCCTGTCCTCCTTGTTACCGGGCAGACCCCAAGGTTTTCTTCTGTTCCTGTAACCTTTATAAACAGCCCCCCTGTCATTTCGCCCTGTGAACAGTGGGGTTGTTTCCCTGTGTATCTTCTTACTAGACAAGAGCCATTTTGCTTCTGCATGCCTACAACCGTTCTTATTACGCTACACCCGTTCTTATTACTCTACAGGTGTTCTTATTACTCTACACCCGTTCTTATTACGCTACAGGTGTTCTTATTACTCTACACCCGTTCTTATTACGCTACAGGTGTTCTTATTACTCTACACCTGTTCTTATTACGCTACAGGTGTTCTTATTACTCTCCACCCGTTCTTATTACTCTACAGGTGTTCTTATTACTCTACACCCGTTCTTATTACGCTACATGTGTTCTTATTACTCTACACCCGTTCTTATTACGCTACAGGTGTTCTTATTACTCTACAGGTGTTCTTATTACTCTCCACCCGTTCTTATTACTCTACAGGTGTTCTTATTACTCTACACCCGTTCTTATTACGCTACAGGTGTTCTTATTACTCTACACCCGTTCTTATTACGCTACAGGTGTTCTTATTACTCTACACCTGTTCTTATTACGCTACAGGTGTTCTTATTACTCTCCACCCGTTCTTATTACTCTACAGGTGTTCTTATTACTCTACACCCGTTCTTATTACGCTACATGTGTTCTTATTACTCTACACCCGTTCTTATTACGCTACAGGTGTTCTTATTACTCTACAGGTGTTCTTATTACTCTCCACCCGTTCTTATTACTCTACAGGTGTTCTTATTACTCTACACCCGTTCTTATTACGCTTATTACGCTACAGGTGTTCTTATTACTCTACACCCGTTCTTATTACGCTACAGGTGTTCTTATTTACTCTACACCCGTTCTTATTACTCTACAGGTGTTCTTATTACTCTACACCCGTTCTTATTACGCTACAGGTGTTCTTATTACTCTACCCGTTCTTACCTACAGGTGTTCTTATTACACTACAGGTGTTCTTATTACTCTACACCCGTTCTTATTATGCTACAGGTGTTCTTATTACGCTACAGGTGTTCTTATTACTCTACACCCGTTCTTATTACGCTACAGGTGTTCTTATTACTCTACAGGTGTTCTTATTACTCTCCACCCGTTCACCTGTTCTTATCTACACGCTACAGGTGTTCTTATTACTCTACACCCGTTCTTATTACGCTACAGGTGTTCTTATTACTCTACACCTGTTCTTATTACGCTACAGGTGTTCTTATTACTCTCCACCCGTTCTTATTACTCTACAGGTGTTCTTATTACTCTACACCCGTTCTTATTATGCTACAGGTGTTCTTATTACGCTACAGGTGTTCTTATTACTCTACACCCGTTCTTATTACGCTACAGGTGTTCTTATTACTCTACACCCGTTCTTATTACCAGGTGTTCTTATTACTCTACACCCGTTCTTATTACGCTACAGGTGTTCTTATTACTCTACACCCAGGTGTTCTTATTACCCTACAGGTGTTCTTATTACTCTACACCCGTTCTTATTACACTACAGGTGTTCTTATTACTCTCGTTCTTATTACCAGGTGTTCTTATTACTCTACAGGTGTTCTTATTACTCTACACCCGTTCTTATTACGCCCAGGTGTTCTTATTACTCTACACCTGTTCTTATACAGGTGTTCTTATTACTCTACACCCGTTCTTATTACGCTACAGGTGTTCTTATTACTCTACACCTGTTCTTATTACGCTACAGGTGTTCTTATTACTCTCCACCCGTTCTTATTACTCTACAGGTGTTCTTATTACTCTACACCCAGGTGTTCTTATTACGCTACAGGTGTTCTTATTACTCTACACCCGTTCTTATTACGCTACAGGTGTTCTTATTTCTCACACCGTTCTTATTACGCTACAGGTGTTCTTATTACTCTACACTTATTACTCTACACCCGTTCTTATTACGCTACAGGTGTTCTTATTACTCTACACCCGTTCTTATTACGCTACAGGTGTTCTTATTACTCTACACCCGTTCTTATTACGCTACAGGTGTTCTTATTACTCTACACCCGTTCTTATTACTCTACAGTGTGTTCTTATTTACATGTGTTCTTATTACTCTACACCCGTTCTTATTACGCTACAGGTGTTCTTATTACTCTACACCCGTTCTTATTACGCTACAGGTGTTCTTATTACTCTACACCCGTTCTTATTACGCTACAGGTGTTCTTATTACTCTACACCCGTTCTTATTACGCTACAGGTGTTCTTATTACTCTACACCCGTTCTTATTACACTACAGGTGTTCTTATTACTCTACACCCGTTCTTATTACTCTCCACCCGTTCTTATTACGCTACAGGTGTTCTTATTACTCTTCACCCGTTCTTATTACGCTACAGGTGTTCTTATTACTCTACACCCGTTCTTATTATCCTACAGGTGTTCTTATTACGCTACAGGTGTTCTTATTACTCTACACCCGTTCTTATTACACTACAGGTGTTCTTATTACTCTACACCCGTTCTTATTATGCTACAGGTGTTCTTATTACGCTACAGGTGTTCTTATTACTCTACACCCGTTCTTATTACGCTACAGGTGTTCTTATTACTCTACACCCATACTTATTACTCTACACCTGTTCTTATTACGCTACAGGTGTTCTTATTACTCTACACCCGTTCTTATTACGCTACATGTGTTCTTATTACTCTACACCCGTTCTTATTATGCTACAGGTGTTCAGCTGGAACCTGTCATTCAGGGCCCTAATTGTTTAGCCTGTTTTGCATGGTATTTTGGCATTAATACAGGTCACATATCAGTTTGCAAACAATGTAAAAAATTAAGAATAAATCAATAAAGCAGTCTCTTTTTTGCTTTCTTGAGTAGGAAAATGCAGGTGTTTCAGCCTAGCTTAGTGCTTTCTGTGGTGGTGGTGGGGCAGCCAGCAGAAAATACGGAGCGTAGGGGTTGGTGCATCGTGATTAGCTCAGTGTTCTGTCACTCATGGGGAGACCACACCACTGAATAATCTACAGTTAGAGCTCGAACATTACATTAGAAGTGCCCATCCTAGAAGGCTCAAGGTCATTGGCCACAGATAAAATGTCAAATCACATTATATCTACCATAGCTTTGATCATGTCAACACCATGGGCCAGAAAATGTTGAATACATTGGCCATGCTGTCAATTTAGCATGACTTCTTCCGTGTTCAAAACAACTGGACACTTGCCATTTCTTGCTGTGAGATGTTACCCCACTCTTCCACCAAGGCACCTGCAAGTTCCTGGACATTTCTGGGGGGAATGGCCATAGCCCTCACCCTCGAATCAAACAGGTCGAAGACGTGCTCAATGTGATTGAGATCCGGGCTCTTCATGGCCATGGCAGAACACTGACATTCCTGTCTTGCAGGAAATCACGCACAGAACGAGCAGTATGGCTGGCTGGTGGCATTGTCATGCTGGAGGGTCATGTCAGGAGGAGCCTGCAGGAAGGGTACCACATGAGGGAGGAGGATGTCTTCCCTGTAACACACAGCTTTGAGATTGTTTGCTCAGATTGTCTGCAATGACAACAGAGTACAGGCCTCAGTCCGATGATGCTGTGACACACCTGGTCCCCAGACCGGTGATGACCTGGACCCTCCACCTCCAAAGTCTGAGCACCATCCGGGCAGTTGTTGTTGCCATCAACCAGAGTACAGGCCAGGTTTTGTTACACGTGGTCTGCTACTGCGAGGACAATCAGCTGTCTGTCCTGTAGAGCGGTCTTAAGCATCTCACAATACAGACATTGCAATTTATTGCCCTGGCCACATCTGCAGTTCTCATGCCTCCTTGCAGCATGCCTAAGGCACGTTCACACAGTTGAACAGGGACCCTGGACATCTTTCTTTTGGTGTTTTGCAGAGTCAGTGGAAAGGCCACACACACACACACACACACACACACACACAAAAGTCGGGAGTTCACCTTAGCCAAATACATTTTTCACAATTCCTGACATTTAATCCTAGTACAAGTCCCCTGTCTTAGGTCAGTTAGGATCACCACTTTATTTTAAAAATGTGAAATGTAAGAAAAATAGGAGAGAGAATGATTTATTTCAGCTTTTATTTCTTTCATCACATTCACAGTGGGTCAGAAGTTTACATACACTCAATTAGTATTTGGTAGCATTGCCTTTAAATTGTTTAACTTTGGTCAAACGTTTCAGGTAGCGTGCGACAAGCTTCCCACAATAAGTTGGGTGAATTTTGGCCCAATCCTCCTGACAGAGCTGGTGTAACTGAGTCAGGTTTGTAGGCCTCCTTGCTTGCACACGCTTTTTCAGTTCTGCCCACAAAATTTCCATAGGCTTGAGGTCAGGGCTTCGTGATGGCCACTCCAATACCTTGACTTTGTTGTCCTTAAGCCATTTTACCACAACTTTGGAAGTATGCTAGGGGTCGTTGTCCATTTGGAAGACCCATTTGCGACCAAGCTTTAACTTCCTGACTGAAGTCTTTAGATGTTGTTTCAATATATCCACATAATTTCCACCCTCATGATGCCATCTATTTTGTGAAGTGCACGTGTCCCTCCTGCAGCAAAGCATCCCCACAAAATGATGCTGCCACGCCAGTGCTTCACGGTTGGGATGGTGTTCTTCAGCTTGCTAGCCTCCCCCTTTTCCTCCAAACATAACGATGGTCATTATGACCAAACAGTTCTATTTTTGTTTCATCAGACAAGAGGACATTTCTTCAAAAAGTACGATCTTTGTCCCCATGTGCAGTTGCAAACCGTAGTCTGGCTTTTTTTATGGCGGTTTTGGAGCAGTGGCTTCTGCCTTAGTGAGCGGCCTTTCAGGTTATGTCGATATAGGACTCGTTTTACTGTGGATATAGATACTTTTGTACCCATTTCCTCCAGCATCTTCACAAAGTCCTTTGCTGTTGTTCTTGGATTGATTTGCACTTTTCGCACCAAAGTATGTTAATCTCCAGGAGACAGAACGCGTCTCCTTCCTGAGCGGTATGATGGCTGCGTGGTCCCATGGCGTTTATACTTGCGTACTATTGTTTGTACAGATGAACGTGGGACCTTCAGGCCTTTCAGGCAATACGCTCGACCTCATCTTTACTAGATGCTGTTCCTCCACTAACCTCATTGCAACTCCCCTCCAAGTCTCCGACCACTACCTTGTATCCTTTTCCCTCTCGCTCTCATCCAACACTTCCCACACTGCCCCTACTCGGATGGTATCGCGCCGTCCCAACCTTCGCTCTCTCCTCTTCCATCCTATCATCTCTTCCCTCTGCTCAAACCTTCTCCAACCTATCTCCTGATTCTGCCTCCTCAACCCTCCTCTCCTCCCTTTCTGCATCCTTTGACTCTCTATGTCCCCTATCCTCCAGGCCGGCTCGGTCCTCCCCTCCCGCTCCGTGGCTCGACGACTCATTGCGAGCTCACAGAACAGGGCTCCGGGCAGCCGAGCGGAAATGGAGGAAAGCTCGCCTCCCTGCGGACCTGGCATCCTTTCACTCCCTCCTCTCTACATTTTCCTCCTCTGTCTCTGCTGCTAAAGCCACTTTCTACCACTCTAAATTCCAAGCATCTGCCTCTAACCCTAGGAAGCTCTTTGCCACCTTCTCCTCCCTCTTGAATCCTCCTCCCCCCCCCTCCTCCCTCTCTGCAGATGACTTCGTCAACCATTTTGAAAAGAAGGTCGACGACATCCGATCCTCGTTTGCTAAGTCAAACGACACCGCTGGTTCTGCTCACACTGCCCTACCCTGTGCTCTGACCTCTTTCTCCCTCTCTCTCCAGATGACATCTCGCGTCTTGTGACGGCCGGCCGCCCAACAACCTGCCCGCTTGACCCTATCCCCTCCTCTCTTCTCCAGACCATCTCCGGTGACCTTCTCCCTTACCTCACCTCGCTCATCAACTCATCCCTGACCGCTGGCTACGTCCCTCCCGTCTTCAAGAGAGCGAGAGTTGCACCCCTTCTGAAAAAACCTACACTCGATCCCTCCGATGTCAACAACTACAGACCAGTATCCCTTCTTTCTTTTCTCTCCAAAACTCTTGAATGTGCCGTCCTTGGCCAGCTCTCCCGCTATCTCTCTCAGAATGACCTTCTTGATCCAAATCAGTCAGGTTTCAAGACTAGTCATTCAACTGAGACTGCTCTTCTCTGTATCACGGAGGCGCTCCGCACTGCTAAAGCTAACTCTCTCTCCTCTGCTCTCATCCTTCTAGACCTATCGGCTGCCTTCGATACTGTGAACCATCAGATCCTCCTCTCCACCCTCTCCGAGTTGGGCATCTCCGGCGCGGCCCACGCTTGGATTGCGTCCTACCTGACAGGTCGCTCCTACCAGGTGGCGTGGCGAGAATCCGTCTCCTCACCACGTGCTCTCACCACTGGTGTCCCCCAGGGCTCTGTTCTAGGCCCTCTCCTATTCTCGCTATACACCAAGTCACTTGGCTCTGTCATAACCTCACATGGTCTCTCCTATCATTGCTATGCAGACGACACACAATTAATCTTCTCCTTTCCCCCTTCTGACGACCAGGTGGCGAATCGCATCTCTGCATGTCTGGCAGACATATCAGTGTGGATGACGGATCATCACCTCAAGCTGAACCTCGGCAAGACGGAGCTGCTCTTCCTCCCGGGGAAGGACTGCCCGTTCCATGATCTCGCCATCACGGTTGACAACTCCATTGTGTCCTCGTCCCAGAGCGCTAAGAACCTTGGCGTGATTCTGGACAACACCCTGTCGTTCTCAACTAACATCAAGGCGGTGGCCCGTTCATGCTCTACAACATCCGCAGAGTACGACCCTGCCTCACACAGGAAGCGGCGCAGGTCCTAATCCAGGCACTTGTCATCTCCCGTCTGGATTACTGCAACTCGCTGTTGGCTGGGCTCCCTGCCTGTGCCATTAAACCCCTACAACTCATCCAGAACGCCGCAGCCCGTCTGGTGTTCAACCTTCCCAAGTTCTCTCACGTCACCCCGCTCCTCCGCTCTCTCCACTGGCTTCCAGTTGAAGCTCGCATCCGCTACAAGACCATGGTGCTTGCCTACGGAGCTGTGAGGGGAACGGCACCTCAGTACCTCCAGGCTCTGATCAGGCCCTACACCCAAACAAGGGCACTGCGTTCATCCACCTCTGGCCTGCTCGCCTCCCTACCACTGAGGAAGTACAGTTCCCGCTCAGCCCAGTCAAAACTGTTCGCTGCTCTGGCCCCCCAATGGTGGAACAAACTCCCTCACGACGCCAGGACAGCGGAGTCAATCACCACCTTCCGGAGACACCTGAAACCCCACCTCTTTAAGGAATACCTAGGATAGGATAAAGTAATCCTCCTCACCCCCCTTAAAAGACCTAGATGCACTATTGTAAAGTGGCTGTTCCACTGGATGTCATAAGGTGAAAGCACCAATTTGTAAGTCGCTCTGGATAAGAGCGTCTGCTAAATGACTTAAATGTAATGTAAATGTTTGGAAATTGCTCCCAAGTATGAACCAGATTTGTGGAGGTCTACAATTTATTTTCTGAGGTCTTGCCTGATTTCATTTGATTTTCCCATGATGTCAAGCAAAGAGGCACTGAGTTTGAAGGTAGGCCTTGAAATACATCCACAGGTATACCTTCAATTGACTCAAATGATATCAATTAGCCTATCAGAAGCTTCTAAAGCCATGACAGAATTTTCTGTAATTATCCAAGCTGTTTAAAGGCACAGTCAACTTAGTGTATGTAAACTTCTGACCCACTGGAATTGTGAAACAGTGAAATATAAATGCAATAATATGTCTGTAAACATTTTTTGAAAAATTAGTTGTGTCATCCACAAAGTAGATGTCCTAACCGACTTGCCAAACTATAGTTTGTTAACCTCTTCAACCTATGGGGGCGCTATTTCATTATTGGATAAAAAAACGTGCCCGTTTTAAGCGCAATATTTTGTCACAAAAAGATGCTTGACTATGCATATAATTGACAGCTTTGGAAAGAAAACACTCTGACGTTTCCAAACCTGCAAAGATATTGTCTGTGAGTGCCACAGAACCAATGCTACAGGCGAAACCAAGATGAAATGTCATACAGGAAGTGAGCCAGATTTTTGAGGCGCTGTGTTCCAATGTCTCCTTATATGGCTGTGAATGCGCAAGGAATGAGCCTACACTTTCCGTCGTTTCCCCAAGGTGTTTGCAGCATTGTGACGTATTTGTAGGCATATCATTGGAAAATTGACCATAAGAGACTACATTTACCAGGTGTCCGCTCGGTGTCCTCCGTCGAAACTATTGCGTAATCTCCAGGTGCGTGCATTTTTCCATTTTGAACAGAGGAGAAACCAAACTGCCACGAGTGACTTATCATCGAATAGATATGTGAAAAACACCTTGAGGATTGATTCTAAACAACGTTTGCCATGTTTCTGTCGATATTATGGAGTAAATTTGGAAACAAGGTTGCGTTGTAATGACTGAATTTTCATTTTTTTTGGTAGCCAAACATGACGCACAAAATGGAGCGATTTCTCCTAAACAAATAATCTTTCAGGAAAAACTGAACATTTGCTATCTAACTGAGAGTATCCTCATTGAAAACATCAGAAGTTCTTCAAAGGTAAATGATTTTATTTGAATGGTTTTCTGTTTTTTGTGAAAATGTTGCCTGCTGAATGCTAACGCTAAATGCTATGCTAACTATCAATGCTGTTACACAAATCCTTGTTTTGCTATGGTTGAGAAGCATATTTTTGAAAATCTGAGATGACAGTGTTGTTAACAAAAGGCTAAGCTTGAGAGCTAGCATATTTATTTCATTTCATTTGCGATTTTCACGAATAGTTAACGTTGCGTTATGGTAATGGGCTTGAGGCTGTAGTCACGATCCCGGATCCGGGATGGCTCGACGCAAGAAGTTAACAACACATTGCACACACACACACACATACATACATGCGTGTGTGTGTGTGTGTGTGTGTGTGTGTATATATATATATATATATATATATATATATATATATGTACAGTTGTGGCCAAAAGTTTTGAGAATGACAAATATTAATTTTCACAAAGTCTGCTGCCTCAGTTTGTATGATGGCAATTTGCATAAACTCCAGAATGTTATGAAGAGTGATCAGATGAATTGCAATTAATTGCAAAGTTTGAATAACAGAATGGAAGCTTCAAAAGGATGGTGGTGCTTGCAATCATTGTTCTTCCTCTGTAAACCATGGTTACCTGCAAGGAAACACGTGCCGTCATCATTGCTTTGCAAAAAAGGGCTTCACAGGCAAGGATATTACTGCCAGTAAGATTGCACCTAAATCACCCATTTATCGGATCATCAAGAACTTCAAGGAGAGCGGTTCAAGTCCAGCAAGCGCCAGGACCTTCTCCTAAAGTTGATTCAGCTGCGGGATCGGGGCACCACCAGTATAGAGCTTGCTCAGGAATGGCAGCAGGCAGGTGTGAGTGCATCTGCATGCACAGTGAGGCGAAGACTTTTGGAGGATGGCCTGGTGTCAAGAAGGGCAGCAAGAAGCCACTTCTCTCCAGGAAAAACAACAGGGACAGACTGATATTCTGAAAAAGGTACAGGGATTGGACTGCTGAGGACTGGGGTAAAGTCATTTTATCTGATGAATTCCCTTTCCGATTGTTTGGGGCATCCGGAAAAAAGCTTGTCCAGAGAAGACAAGGTGAGCGCTACCATCAGTCCTGTGTCATGCCAACAGTAAAGCATCGTGAGACCATTCATGTGTGGGGTTGCTTCTCTGCCAAGGGAGTGGGCTCACTCACAATTTTGCCTAAGAACACAGCCATGAATAAAGAATGGTACCAACACATCCTCTGAAAGCAACTTCTTCCAACCATCCAGGAACAGTTTGGTGACGAACAATGCCTTTTCCAGCATGATGGAGCACCTTGCCATAAGGCAAAAGTGATAACTAAGTGGCTTGGGGAATAAAACATCGATATTTTGGGTCCATGGCCAGGAAACCCCCCAGACCTTAATCCCATTGAGAACTTGTGGTCAATCCTCAAGAGGCGTGTGGACAAACAACAACCCACAAATTCTGACAAACTCCAAGCATTGATTATGCAAGAATGGGCTGCCATCAGTGTGGCCCAGAAGTTAATTGACAGCATTCCAGGGCGGATTGCAAAGTTCTTGAAAAAGAAGGGTCAACACTGCAAATATTGACTCTGCATCAACTTCATGTAATTGTCAATAAAAGCCTTTGACACTTATGAAATGCTTGTAATTATACTTCAGTATTCCATAGTAACATCTGACAAAAATATCTAAAGACCCTGAAGCAGCAAACTTTGTGAAAATGTATATTTGTGTCATTCTCAAAACTTTTGGCCACAACTGTATGTATGTAGGTAGGTAGCATCATCTTCAGCCTCTTTACTGCTAAAGTTGAGGCTGGTGTTTTGCGGGTGCTGTTTAATGAAGCTGCCAGTTGAGGACTTGTGAGGCATCTGTTTCTCAAACTAGACACTCTAATCTACTTGTCCTCTTGCTCAGTTGTACACCGGGGCCTCCCACTCCTCTTTCTATTCCGGTTAGAGACAGTTTGCGCTGTTCCGTGAAGGGAGTAGCACACAGCGTTGTACAAAATCTTCAGTTTCTTGGCAATTTCTTGCATGGAATAGCCTTAATTTATCATAACAGGAATAGACTGAAGAGTTTAAGAAGAAAGTTTTTTTGTTTCTGGCCATTTTGAACCTGTAATCAAACCCAAAAATGCTGATGCAGATACTCAACTAGTCTTAAGAAGGCCAGTTTTATTGCTTCTTTAAATCAGAACAACAGTTTTCAGCTGTGCTAACATAATTGCAAAATGGTTTTCTAATGATCAATTAGTCTTTTAAAATGATACATTTGGATTAGCTAACACAACGTGCCATTGGAACACATGAGTGATGGTTGCTGATAATGGGCCTCTGTACGCCTACATTATGTAGATATTCCATAAGGAAATCTGCCGTTTCCAACTACAATAGTCATTTACAACATCAACAATGTCTACACTGTATTTCTGATCAATTTGATGTTATTTAATGGATTTTTTGTGTGCTTTTCTTTCAAAAACAAGGACATTTATAAGTGACCCCAAACTTTTGAACGGTAATGTATATACACATACAGTACCAGTTAAAAGTTTGGACACACCTACTCATTCAAGGTTTTTTCTTAATTTTGTACTATTTTCTACATTGTAGAATGATAGTGAAGACATCAAAACTATGAAATAACATGTTAGTAACCAAAAAAGTGTTAAACAAAATCATTTCAATTAACAGGTGGGCCTTGTTAAAAGTTCATTTGTGGAATTTCTTTCCTTCTTTATGCACTTGAGCCAATCAGTTGAGTTGTGACAAGGTATAGTTGGTATAAAGAAGATAGCCCTATTTGGTAAAAGACCAAGTCCACATTATGAAAATAATAGCTCAAATAAGCAAAGAGAAACAACAGTCCATCATTACTTTAAGACGAAGTAAATCAATGTGGAAAATTTCAAGAACTTTGAAAGTTTCTTCAAGTGCAGTTGCAAAAACCATCAAGCGCTATGATATGATGAAACTGGCTCTCATGAGGACCGCCAAAGGAAAGGAAGACACAACGTTACCTCTGCTGCAGAGGATAAGTTCATTAGAGTTACCAGCCTGAAATTGCAACCCAAATGAATGCTTCACAGAGTTCAACTAATAGATACAACTCAACATCAACTGTTCAGAGGAAGAGAAGAAGAGACTTGCTTGGGCAATGGACATTAGACAAGTGGAAATCTGTTCTTTGGTCTGATGAGTCCAATTTTTTTATTTTTGGTGCCAACCGCTGTCTTTGTGAGCGCAGAGTACATTGATCTCTGCATGTGTGGTTCCCACCGTGAAGCATGGTGTAATCATAACAACATACAGGAACTCAAGTTCTTTAGTTCACCTGACCTAGAATTCCTTACAATCAAATGCCGACCATATTATCTCCCAAGAGAATTCTCGTTGGTTATCATCACAGCCGTATATATTCCCCCTCAAGCAGATACCCAGATGGCCCTCAAGGAACTTCACTGGACTCTATGTAAACTGGAAACCCTATATCCTGAGGCTGCAAATTTGAGAACAAGGCTACCTAAATTCTATCAGCGTATTGATTGTAGCACCCATGCGGGCAATACACTGGATCACTGCTACTCTAACTTTCGCAATACGAGGCCCTCCCCCGCCCTCCCTTCGGCAAATCCGACCACAACTCCATTTTCCTCCTTCCTTCCTATAGGCAGAAACTCAAACAGGAAGTATATGTGACAAAAACCATTCAACGCTGGTCTGACCAATCGGAATACACACTTCAAGATTGTTTTGATCACGCGGACTGGGAAATGTTCTGGGCAACCTCAGAGAACAACATTGATTTATACGCTGATTCGGTGAGTGAGTTTATAAGGAAGTGCATTGGAGATGTTGTACCCACTGTGACTATTTAAACCTACTCTAACCAGAAACCGTGGATAGATGGCAGCATTCGCAGAAAACTGAAAGCACAAACCACTGCATTTAACCATGGAAAGATGACTGGGAATATAGCCGAATATAAACAGTGTAGTTATTCCCGCCACAAGGAAATCAAACAAGCGAAATGTCAGTACAGAGACAAAGTGGAGTCGCAATTCAACGGCTCAGACACATGTGGCAGGGTCTACAGGCAATTACGGACTACAAAAAGAAAACCAGCCATGTCACAGACATCGATATCTTGCTTCCAGACAAACTAAACACCTTCTTTGCCCACTTTGAGGATAATACAGTGCCACCAAAGTGGCCCGCTACCGAGGACTGCGGGCCCCCCTCTCCTTCTCCGTGGCCGACGTAAGACATTTAAACATGTTAACCCTCGCAGGGCTACTGGCCCAGACGAAATTGCTAGCCGCATCCTCAGAGCATGCGCAGACCAGCTGGCTGGTGTGTTTACGTACATATTCAATCCCTCCTATCCTAGTCTGCTGTCCCCACATGCTTCAAGATGGGTACAGGAACAATGGTGGCCAAAGAAGGCAAAGATAACTGAACTAAATTACTATCGCCCCTAGCACTCACTTTTGTCATCATGAAGTGCTTTAAGAGGATTATTTTCACCTCCACCTTGCCTGCCACCCTAGGCCCACTTCAGTTTGCATAACGCCCCAGCAGGTCCACAGACGATGCAATCGTCATCACACTGCACACTGCCCTATCCCATCAGGACAAGAGGAATACCTATGTAAGAATGCTGTTCATTGACAACAGCTCAGCATTCAACACCATAGTACCCTCCAAGCTCATCATTAAGCTTGAGGACCTGAGCCTCAAACCCACCCTGTGCAATTGGGTCCTGGACTTTGACGGGCCGCCCCCAGGTGGTGAAGGTAGGAAACAACATCTCCACTTCGCTGATCCTCAACACTGGTGCCCCACAAGGGTGCATGCTCAGCATGACTGCGTGGCTATGCACGCCTCCAACTCAATCATTAATGTTGCAGATGACACAACAGTAGTGGGCTTGATTACCAACAACGTGAGACAGCCTACAGGGAGGTGGTGAGGGCACTTGGAGTGAGGTGTCAGGAAAACAACCTCACTCAACGTCAACAAAACAAAGGAGATGATTGTGGACTTCAGGAAACAGCATTGACGGGACAGCAGTGGAGAAGGTGGAAAGTTTTAAGTTCCACGGCGTACGCATCACGGACAAACTGAAATGGCCCACCCACAGAGACAGTGTGGTGAAGAAGACACAACAGTGCCTCTTCAACCTCAGGAGGCTGAAGAAATTTGGCTTGTCACCTAAAACCCTCAAACCTTTACAGATGCACCATTGAGAGCATGACGTCCTCCGATACACAACCCAACCAAGCAGCACTGCTTCTTTACACAGCGCGCATCCAACCCGGAAGCCAGCCGCACCAATGTGTCGGAGGAAACACCGTGCACCTGGCAACCTTGGTTAGCGCACTGCGCCTGGCCCGGCACAGGAGTCGCTGGTGCGCGATGAGACAAGGACATCCCTACCTGCCAAACCCTCCCTAACCCGGACGACGCTAGGCCAATTGTGCGTCGCCCCACGGACCTCCCGGTCGCGGCCGGTTACGACAGAGCCTGGGCGCAAACCCAGAGTCTCTGATGGCACAGCTGCAGTACAGCGCCCTTAACCACTGCGCCACCCGGGAGGCCCTATCATTTGTTTTTCAACAGGACAATGAGACAACACAGCTCCAGACTGTGTAAAGGCTATTTGACCAAGAAGGAGAGTGATGGAGTGCTGCATCAGATGACCTGGCCTCCACAATCACCCGACTTCAACCCAATTGAGGTGGTTTTGGATGAGTTGGGTGGCAGAGTGAAGAAAAAGTGGCCAACAAGTGCTCAGCATATGTGGGAACTCCTTCAAGACTGTTGGAAAAGCATTCCAGGTGAAGCTGGTTGAAATAATGCCAAGAGTGTGTAAAGCTGACATCAAGGCAAAGGGTGGCTATTTGAAGAATCTCAAATATATTTGGATTTGTTTAACACTTTTTTGCTTACTACATGATTCCATACGAATTATTTCATTGTTCTGATGTCTTCACTATTATTCTACAACATAGAAAATAGTCCAAATATAGAAAAACCCTTGAATAAGTAAGTGTGTCCAAAATTTTGATTGGTATTGTTTTTTAAATTCCTTTTTTTATTTCCCTATATTATTTTCCCCTAACCATACCACCCCTCCCCTAATTGGACTAAACTAACGGACAGCACTTAGGCTTCTACTTCCAGTTTACACATTCTATATACATTTTACAGACACAGTTGGTTTGTTTTTAGTCCCATCCTTCAGCTACCCTCAACCCCTCCCATCTATCCTGAAGACAATCCAGTTTTGATTGGAGTACAGATTAATTTATGGGGCAATATACAAATGTTTTTGAGAAAAATACAATACAATTTTATTGAGTAAATGTATTTCTTGGTTCTCTTCATTTTAAGAGAGAAAAACTTTGTTGTTTGTCGATGTAAAAATCAGGGTCTGCAGAATTTATGGTGGAAAAAAATGGTTTCCCATAAATTCGGGTGGAACAAATGGTACCTCCGTATGAACACCACTGGTCTTGTCAGTAAACCGTGTCAATAACATGTCAGAACCAGTTGGGACCATCACAATATAGAGTGCATTCGGGAAAGTATTCAGACCCTTTCCCTTTTTCCACAGTTTGTTACGCTAGCCTTATTCTAACGTGGATTAAATATTTTTTGTTTTCATCAATCTACACACAAAACCCCATAATGACAAATCAAAAAAAAAAATTCAAATGTATAAAATAAAAAATAATAATAATAATAATACCTTATTTACATAAGTATTCAGACCCTTTTCTCTGAGACTCAAAATTGAGCTCAGGTGCATCCTGTTTCCATTAATCATCCTTAAAAAGTTTCTACAACTTGGAGTCTACCTGTGGTAAATTCAATTGATTGGACATGATTTGGAAAGGCACACACCTGTCTATACAAAGGTCCAACAGTTGACAGTGCATGTCAGAGCAAAAACCAAGTCATGAGTTGTTGAAGGAATTATGCATAGAGCTCCGAGACAGGATTGTGTCGAGGCACAGATCTGTGGAAAGGTAGCGGAACATTTCTGCAGCATTTAAGGTCCCCAAGAACACAGTGGCTTCCATCATTCAAGATTGGAACCAGTAAGACTCTTCCTAGAGCTGTCGGCCTGGCCAAAAACTGAGCAATCAGGGGAGAAGGCCCTTGGTCAGGGAGGTGATCAAGAACCCAATGTTCACTATGACAGAGCGTCAGAGTTCCTCTGTGGAGATGGGAGAACCTTCCAGAAGGACAACCATCTCTGCAGCACTCCACCAATTAGGCCTTTACGATAGAGTGGCCAGACAGAAGCAACTCCTCACAGCCTGCTTGATGTTTGACAAAAGGCACCTGAAGGACTCCGAGACCTTGAGCAACATGATTCTCTGTTCTGATGAAACCAAGATTGAACTCTTTGGCCCGAATGCCAAGCGTCATGTCTGGAGGAAACCTGGCACCATCTCTATGGTGAAGCATGGTGGTGGCAGCATCATGCTGTGGGGATGTTTTTCAGTTGCAGGAACTGGAAGACTAGTCAGGGTTGAGGGAAAGATGAACGGAGCAAAGTACAGAGAGATCCTTGATGAAAACCTCATGCAGAGTGCTCAGAACCCCAACAGGACAACAACCCTAAGCACACAGCCAAGACAACGCAGGAATGGATTCGGGACAAGTCTCTGAATGTTCTTGAGTGGCCCAGCCAGAGCCCGGACTTGAACCCGATCAAAAATCTTTGGAGAGACCTGAAATTAGCTGCAGCGATGCTCCCCATCCAAACTGACACAAGCTTGAGAGGATCTGCAGAGAAGAAATGGGAGAAACTCCCCAAACACAGGTGTGCCAAGCTTGTAGCATCATACCCAAGAACAGTCGAGGCTGTAATCGCTGCCAAAGGTGCTTCAACAAAGTACTGAGTAAAAGATCTGACTACTTATGTAAATGTGATAAATATTATTCTAATGTTTTTTACATTTCTAGTACCTGTTTTTGCTTTGACATTATGGGGTATTGTGTGAAGATTTATGAGAAGGAAAAAAACTATTTAATCAATTTTAGAATCAGGATGTAATGTAACTAAATGTGGAAAAAGTCAAGGGGTCTGAATACTTTTTGAATGCACTGTAGTACAGCCACCAAACCTGTACAGGGAGAATGAGCAAATATAGAATACTCATCACAATAAATACCAACGACTCCTGGGAAGTACTAAGCAGACCAGGTAATCTGCTCACTCGTTTATCACACAAAGCTTCTAGCAGCAAGTCCATTAGTAGTGGATGACAGGGAGAGACGGAGGGACTCCTGGGACAAAGGCATTTTGAAGTTGTCCTGTCCTGCCCCCCCCCCCCCCTCCCCTCCCCTCTCTCTCATTTCCATGTGCGTCAGTCACCTGCCTCAGGGTGACTCCCTCAGGGCCCCCTGGCCATCAACTAAATGAGTTCTCTCTCGTTCCTCTCCCTTCCTCCGCATTTCCACACCCAAGTGTCGGAAATTAACAGACCCGGGGAAAATGAACAAGCTTACTGTGTGTGATAGTTCAGCTTCTTCTTACCGGCGTACCTCTCCCTATCACACACTTCAACTGATAAATGTTTATATATACCTATTCTTGCTATGGGTTTGCAGTATGGAGAATTTATATGGTAAATTGTAGAGACTTAACATCTCATTCACATCTAATGTGTTAGTGACAATTATTCCTCTAGAACACCTGGCCCTTCTCTCTCAGACGTCAATGGAAGATGGCTGTATTGTACTTTAGTGCCGGCTGTTGGCTCTCATGCAATCATCCTCACAAACAAAGCCAAATCATCCCAGACGTGACTGCACACGCTCCCCTTCTTCACTCCCCATTCCCTGGTTTCCATGACTCCCCAATTGAGGTCAACTGGCTTTTTATGAGTATGCACGTGTGCCTGGAATCAACAGACACATGCTGCCTTCGTTCCAAATGAAATCTAATTTGATTTGTCACATGCTTACTTACAAGCCCGTAACCAACGGTGCAGTTCAATAAATAAAGTAAAAATAAAAAGTAACACTAAATCAGGGCATTTGTTTAAACACAGGAGCAAACAGAGATCATAGCCAATCCAGAATAAACAAAGACAAAACAATAAACAAAATTACCATATATCAATAAAGAGGATACAGCCGAACCAATACTGTGACCTCACCTCACATTGTCCGTGTGTAACTGCGAAACCTCACTATATAAGCCAAACTGGGATATTTTTAGATGCTGCTATGATTGAAACAACTGGATTGAGTGCCTCTGCATCATATGTTCTGAGTGCTGATTCTCCATGTGTCAGTCTGACCTAGTTCAGATCAATGGGATAGGTCCCCAGAGGTGCTTAAGGACTGTTGGCTAGGTCTCGCAGGTTGCTGTAACAATTGATTGGGTTGATTTTCTTCAGAACAATCTAGACAAGCCTGTTTTGTTTATTGGATTTTAAGAGTACACCTGGAATGACATTCTGGCTCTGAAATCAATGAATGGAGAGAATAACTCAATAAAAGGTTTAACACAGAGAAAGATACTTACAGTTTTTCCCCAATTGTTTACACACAAAAATTGGAACTTGAAACCTGAAACTGATGTACCAAAACCCTAAACCAAGTCTGAAAAATTGCAAGCACTGTAACGGCGTTCGACTGTTGTTGAAAGAAAGTCGGACCGAAATGCAGCGTGGTGGTTACTCATGTTTCTTTAATGAATGAAATAACGATACATGAAATAACTGATGAAATACAAAACAACAAACGGAACGAAACTTAATTACAGCCTATCTGGTGAACACTACACAGAGACAGGAACAATCACCCACGAAATACAAAGTGAAACTCAGGCTACCTAAATACGGTTCCCCATCAGAGACAACAAGAATCACCTGACTCTGATTGAGAACCGCCTCAGGCAGCCAAGCCTAACTATACACACCCCTAATCATTAGCAATCCCAAATCCTATAAAACCCCAATACGAAACACAACACAAAACCCATGTCACACCCTGGCCTGACCAAAATATATAACGAAAACACAAAACACTATGACCAAGGCGTGACAAGCACAATTCCTGCTTTACACTCAGTTTTCAGTTCTATATCACACTTTTTGCAAAACACTACACACAGTTCTCTATATTAGGCACAACATTCAAAAATAAAATGTCTTAAGTCCCTTTGGAAAGCAACGCCAATCACAATGC
The DNA here is from genome assembly GCF_034236695.1 of Oncorhynchus nerka. Lineage (NCBI taxonomy): Eukaryota > Metazoa > Chordata > Actinopteri > Salmoniformes > Salmonidae > Oncorhynchus > Oncorhynchus nerka. The sequence continues at coordinate 23,036,500 of NC_088420.1, forward strand.
CAAGCTCTATACACCAATTGGCAACACCCTCTCCTCACAGATGTAAACACTAGTTGCTGAATTGTTCACTTAGAAATCAGAGCTTTAGCACTGTAAAAAGGCCACAGATGAGCTCTCCTGTTTTGGAGGAAAATGGAAGTCAATGGTGAAGCAAGAGCTAGAGGTGAAGGAGTGAGAGTAAGGGGAGGAAGAGGAGGATGAGGAAGGACAGTTGTCTCAGATGAGATCAGGCCACATTGGTTGACCATGTGCTCAACCATGGATTGAGTATGAGGGAGGCTGGGCAGAGAGTTCAGTCCAACCTGAGCTGCTACACGGTTGCATCTATCATCCGTACATTCAGAAATGGCAACCGGTAAGTTACTTACCATCTATGCTCTTTATGTATGTATACTGTAGTCTGACATATCAGTAGGCCTTTGTTACTCAGTGATTGTTGGCCTGTTACAGTAATGTCATTTCATATGGAAAGAAAATAGATTATTGTAGCTTACTGTAACCAATCATATCATATTTGTGGATCTTCTGCAGAACTGAGAGACGGCCAGGCCATGGTGGAAGACACAGTTCACACCAGAACAGGAGACCGCTAGTGTGAACATGGTGGTGGTCAACAATACCATTAGACTAGGAGAAATCCAGAACCACATAATTGCAGACAACACAATATTCAATAACATTCACCAGGTGGGCTTGTCTACATTGGACCATGTATTACAGCACAACCGAATCCGGATGAAACGGGTCTACAGGGAGCCATTTGAGCGAAACTCAAGAGAGGGTTAAAGAACAGTGCTATGAATATGTGCAAGTAACTAATATACTGTGAATCTACTATGTGACGGCCCTGAATTTTTCTGAACCGTCTCAGTGCAGTGCAGTGCAGCTGTGATGGAGACGTGAATGAGGATGTGTTCAACCCTCAGTTCCCGAAGCTTCTCTATTCCGTTTGTTTTGTTGCCGTTAAACGTGTGTTTTGTAGCCTAATAGAGTTTACCCAGGATCGGATCCACTCGTGGCCTTTCTCCGCTGGAGATCTATTGGCGGATTGGATTGTCTGACTGACCGACTGACTACAACCTTTTTGTATACGGTATTTCATTTGTTTTGATGTATACTGTGATTTATGTAGTTAGTTGTAGTTGAGGACTTGGTAAGAGTTGATACGCTTTAAAGTTCTGTGGTAAAATTATTGTTATATTGATTGTATGATTAATACTGGGTTTACGCTACACTGAATGAACGGACAAACATTGCGTGACAGAAGTCACTTGTGTTCCCTGAACTCTACCGGGCTGGACTCTTTTTAGGCCAGAGGTACAGGACATTTCTGGAGGAACCAGAACTCATTGTGTTATATTATATGTGTGTGTAATCATTGATGTTGTTAATACAACCCACGCAAAAGAATATAGTTGTTTTTGAAGTTCTTTCCAATGTTTTAAGGGTTTATGAAAAGTTTATTTCCATCCTGACTTTTACATAAGTCCTTTGTATTGGTGTAGACTTGACGGACCAGATGGGACTCATTCCCTCCCAAACCAAAAGGAGAAACCAATGTTTTCTCTGGTAGGCACAAACTACCTGGCATCCCTATAAATTACCCTCAAGTCAAAACCGTTACAACTATCCTATCAACACTGTATAGACACATTACAGTACTGTAACCCAGTGTATTGTGCCTCACCATATTGACTGCTCTAGGTCTATGCCACATATTGTCTTGTTGTCTGATTCAGAGTCTTGGAGCTGGATGCCGGTGTAATTCAGCACGTTTATATTTACATTGATGAGGCTGGCCAAAAGATGGGGATGGAACATTATTGGCCACCGTGCCACAGTGAATGTCCCTGTACAGCGTGGAGGGAATATCACCACATGCGCAGCCATTACCCAGCAAGGCGTCCTCCATCACCATGCCAACCTTGGTTTACAACATGTTTACAACACCGCCATTCTCATCACCTTCCTGGACACACGACATCACCATGCCAACCTTGGTTTACAACATGTTTACAACACCGCCATTCTCATCACCTTCCTGGACACATGACATCATCATTCCAGCCGAGCAGATGGATGGACCAGAGCAGCCCAGGTATGTTGTCATCTGAGACAACGTGAGTTTCCACCGGGCTGCTCTGGTCTGCAACTGGTTCATCGACCACCCACAATTTATTGTTCTATACCTCCCATCATATTCCCCATTACTAAACCCAATTGAAGAGTTTTTTTCCCCGGCATGGCGATGGAAGGTGTATGTGGTGAAGTTGATGTGGGGGCTTTTGGCGTCTGGATTAGTCACACCAGAAGATTCTTTCACCGCTGTTTAGCCAGGGAGAACATGGCTTGTGATGAAGATGAGGTGCTGTTTAGCCAGGGAGAACATGGCTTGTGATGTAGATGAGGTGCTGTTTAGCCAGGGAGAACATGGCTTGTGCTGTAGATGAGGTGCTGTTTAGCCAGGGAGAACATGGCTTGTGATGTAGATGAGGTGCTGTTTAGCCAGGGAGAACATGGCTTGTGATGTAGATGAGGTGCTGTGACCAGACCAAAATAGGAGGCAGGATGCAGCCTAATGTCTTTTTTCTTACATTTTGCATGTGTTTTGGTGTTAAGAGTTTTGAAAGAAGGAGCCACTTTCATTTTTGTATAGAAAACCCTTTATCTGACTGAATGTTTTTCTCCTGTTGGGTATGGAGTGTTACATGCGTACAGGAACAAGTGTTCAAAAATACTGCATTTTGGAAATAAATGACAATATTTTTTTTGTTACTTTATTGCATGTGTGTGTTTATTTATGTATATTTGAGTAGGTATACATTACTGTAACAATCTTTCACAACCAGTTACAGTGTAACACTGAAAATCCAAAAGGCATAAACCTACTGCTGGGATATTCATAGTAGTGTTTTGTGTTGAGCACATCAGTGTGTTGGTTGGTCGACAGATCTATTCATATGACGTGTGTGTGTGTCATTTTGATGCAAAAAAATATTGGAAAGAGAAAACTGTTTTGAATGCAGTGCAGTTGTGTGTTTAGAGTTTTGGGAAAATGGGCCAAAGATTCAGCAAACGTGTGTAAACAATTAAGGAAAACTGTAACTAACACTGCCTAGACTCAAAATATACCACTGATCAAATAAAACCTTATTTGCCACATGCGTCGAATACACCAAGTGTAGACTGGGGGGGGTGTCAATGTAAATTGTCCGGTGGTGGTTTTTATGAATGGTTCAGCAGTCTTGGGGGCTGTTGAGGAGCCTTTTGGTCCTAGACTTGGCACTCCGGTACCGCTTACCGTGCGGTAGCAGAGAAAACAGTCTATAACTTGGGTGACTGGAGTCTCTTACGATTTTATGGGCTTTCCTCTGACACGCCTATTATATAGGTCCTGGATGGCAGGAAGCTTGGCTCCAGTGAAAGAGTGGGCTGTTCGCACTACCTACTGTAGCGCCTTACGGTCAAGATGCCGAGCAGTTGCCATACCAGGCGGTGATGCAACCGGTCAAGATGCTCTCGATGGTGCACCTGTAGAACCTTTTGAGGATCTGGGGACCCATGCCAAATATTTTCAGTCTCCTGAGGGGGGAAAGGTTTTGTCGTGCCCTCTTCACGATTGTCTTGGTATGTTTGGACCATGATAGTTCGTTGGTGATGTGGACACCAAGGAACTTAACTCTCGACCTGCTCCACTACTGCCCCGTCGATGTTAATGGGGGCCTGCTCGGTCCGCCGTAGTCCACGATCAGCTCCTTTGTCTTGCTCACATTGAGGGAAAAGTGCCAGGTCTCTGACCTCCTCCCTATAGGCCGTCTCGTTGTCGGCGATCAGGCCTACCACTGTTGTGTCGTCAGCAAACTTATTGGTGTTGGAGTCGTGTTAAGCCACGCAGTCGAGGGTGAACAGGGAATACAGGAGGGGACTAAGTACACCCCCCTGAGGGGCCCCAGTGTTAAGGATCAGCGTGGCAGACGTATTGTTGTTGCCTACTCTTACCACCTGGGGGCAGCCCGTCAGGAGGTCCAGGATCCAGTTGCAGAGGGAGGTGTTTAGTCCCAGAGTCCTTAGCTTAGTGATGAGCTTCATGGGCACTATGGTGTTAAACACTGAGCTGTAGTCGATGAACAGCATTCTCACATACAGTGGGGAGAACAGGTATTTGATAACCTGCAAAATCGGCAGTGTTTTCTACTTACAAAGCATGTAGAGGTCTGTACTTTCTTATCATAGGTACACTTCATCTGTGAGAGACCGAATCTAAAACAAAAATCCAGAAAATCACATTGTATGATTTTTAAGTAATTAATTTGCCTTTTATTGCATGACAAGAATTTGATACATCAGAAAAGCAGAACTTAATATTTGGTACAGTATATTTGTTTGCAATTACAGAGATCATACGTTTCCTGTAGTTCTTGACCAGGTTTGCACACACTGCAGCAAGGATTTTGGCCCACTCCTCCATACAGACCTTCTCCAGATCCTTCAGGTTTCAGGGCTGTCGCTGGGCAATACGGACTTTCAGCTCCCTCCAAAGATTTTCTATTGGGTTCAGGTCTGGAGACTGGCTAGGCCACTCCAGGACCTTGAGATGCTTCTTACGGAGCCACTCCTTAGTTGCCCTGGCTGTGTGTTTCGGGTCGTTGTCATGCTGGAAGACCCAGCCACGACCCATCTTCAATGCTCTTACTGAGGGAAGGAGGTCGTTGGCAAAAAATCTCGCGATACATGGCCCCTATCTATCCTCCCCTCAATACGGTGCAGTCGTCCTGTCCCCTTTGCAGAAAAGCATCCCAAAGAATGATGTTTCCACCTACATGCTTCACGGTTGGGATGGTGTTCCTGGGGTTGTACTCATCCTTCTTCCTCCAAACACGGCGAGTGGAGTTTAGACCAAAAAGCTCTATTTTTGTCTCATCAGACCACATGACCTTCTCCCATTCCTCCTCTGGATCATCCATATGGTCATTGGCAAACTTCAGACGGGCCTGCACATGCGCTGGCTTGAGCAGGGGGACCTTGCGTGCGCTGCAGGATTTTAATCCATGACGGTGTAGTGTGTTACTAATGGTTTCTTTGAGACTGTGGTCCCAGCTCTCTTCAGGTCATTGACCAGGTCCTGCCGTGTAGTTCTGGGCTGAACCCTCACCTTCCTCATGATCATTGATGCCCCACGAGGTGAGACCTTGCATGGAGCCCCAGACCGAGGGTGATTGACCGTCATCTTGAACTTCTTCCATTTTCTAATAATTGCACCAACAGTTGTTGCCTTCTCACCAAGCTGCATGCCTCTTGTCCTGTAGCCCATCCCAGCCTTGTGCAGGCCTACAATTGTATCCCCGATGTCCTTACACAGCCCTCTAGTCTTGGCCATTGTGGAGAGGTTAGAGTCTGTTTGATTGAGTGTGTGGACAGGTGTCTTTTATACAGGTAACGAGTTCAAACAGGTGCAGTTAATACAGGTAATGAGTGGAGAACAGGAGGGCTTCTTAAAGAAAAACTAACAGGCCTGTGAGAGACTGAATTCTTACTGGTTGGTAGGTGATCAAATACTTATGTCATGCAATAAAATGCAAATGAATTACTTAAAAATCATACAATGTGATTTTCTGGATTTTTGTTTTAGATTCCGTCTCTCACAGTTGAAGTGTACCTATGATAAAAAATTACAGACCTCTACATGCTTTATAAGTAGGAAAACCTGCAAAATCGGCAGTGTATCAAATACTTGTTCTCCCCACTGTAGGTGTTCCTCTTGTCCAGGTGGGAAAGGGCGGTGTGGAGTGTGATTGAGATTGCGTCATCTGTGGATCTGTTGGGGCGGTATGCGAATTGGAGTAGGTCTAGGGTGTCTGGGAGGATGCTGTTGATGTGAGCCATGACCAGCCTTTCAAAGCACTTCATGGCTACGGACGTGAGTGCCACTGATTGTTTCATGGGTAAGGTAAACGAAAACCATGTGCCTTTAAGGCAGCAAAGAAAGGTCACACACAAAATGTAGATTTTTTGCCTGTGTTTTCAGTGTAAGTAGGACTTTATTTTTCTCATTAATATGTGCCTTTCGGTTAGGCCAAAACAATAGCAGGGCAACAGAATTAAGTTTGGAGAAGAACTAGGCCTGTATGTTGTTGAGTATTGAATCTACGGAAGGCAATGAGCCAGTGCAAACGCCTAATTGGTCTCTCTCTAAATTATAAGTCACCCACTCCTTCCCTCCTCCTTTTGTTTTTGGCTTCGGCCCAGTTGGAAAGTTGCTGCAGTGAGGTAATTGGCTCTGTCTGCTCCAGTGTGACCATGTTGTCAGATTTCACCCATTCCTCCCCAACCAGGACTATTGAGTGACCACACTCATGATTAAGGCACCCTCAAATGTACTAATGCTAAACCTTTTAAAGGCTTAACACATTCATGGCCATTACAGGACCTGGCAGGATATTACCCTGTATTACCCACACACCAACAGGAGGCATGCCAGTAACCCACAGACTGAGCATTAAAACATCTCAAATTGGCAAACCACACCACAGCTTAAAACCGCCAAATGCGATTCATTCTGGCATTGAAATGGTAGTCTAGTCAACATAACCACAGTGAAATAAAATATGCAGTGTATAGCTACAGCGTGTGCCCGGGGGGGGGGATGCTTTTCATGAAGCCAACGGATGCTCCATTATGATCAATAGCAGGTCTGAGTTAATAAAAAGTTCAGTCATTCAATTCAGCTGGCTAGAACATCCCATTGAGACGTGTGGGTGTGCTGAGCTGCTACTCAATGAAGTCTGCCAGAACAGTCATCTTAATGGAGCCCAGCCTTTTGAAAGCAATAGCATTTATTTGAACTGCCACCAAACATACAATGTGGAAATAGTTTAGTTCAATTCCTTTTAAATTCTGTCAATTCAGGGAGTGAAATAAAGAGCTAATATTCATTTAATTTCAAATCATTTCCTGGATTTACCGATAAATTATTTTTTGTCAATAAGTAAACTCAGCAATAAAAGAAACGTCCTCTGACTGTGTAAATATTTATATGAACATAACAAGATTCAACAACTGAGACATAAACTGAACAAGTTCCACAGACCTGTGACTAACAGAAATGGAATAATGTGTCCCTGAACAAGGGGGGGGGGGTCAAAATCAAAAGTAACAGTCAGTATCTGGTGTGGCCACCAGCTGCATTAAGTACTGCAGTGCATCTCCTCCTCATGGACTGCACCAGATTTGCCAGTTCTTGCTGTGAGATGTTACCCCACTCTTCCACCAAGGTACCTGCAAGTTCCCGGACATTTCTGGGGGGAATGGCTCTAGCCCTCACCCTCCGATCCAACAGGGCCAGACGTGTTCAATAGGAGCGCTTCGCTAGCCATGGCAGAACACTGACATTCCTGACTTGCAGGAAATCACGCACAGAACGAGCAGTATGGTTGGTGGCATTGTCATGCTGGAGGGTCATGTCAGGATGAGCCTGCAGGAAGAGTATCACATGAGTGAGGAGGATGTCTTCCCTGTAACGCACAGCGTTGAGATTGTCTGCAATAACGACAAGCTCAGTCCGATGATGCTGTGACACACCGCCCCAGACCATGATGGACCCCCCACCTCCAAATTGATCCCGCTCCAGAGTACAGGCCTCGGTGTAACGCTCATTCCTTCGACAATAAACGCAAATCCGACCATCACCTCTGGGTAGAAACCGTGACTCGTCAGTGAAGAGCACTTTTTGCCAGTCCTGTCTGGTCCAGCGATGGTGGGTTTGTTCCGTTCCCTTTGTTACATGTGGTCTGCCACGGCGAGGACGATCAGCTGTCTGTCCTGTCTCCCTGTAGCGCTGTCTTAGGCGTCTCACAGTACAGACATTGCAATTTATTGCCCTGGCCACATCTGCAGTCCTCATGCCTCCTTGCAGCATGCCAAAGGCACGTTCACACAGATGAACAGGGACCCTGGGCATCTTTCTTTTGGTGTTTTTCCAGAGTCAGTAGAAAGGCCTCTTTAGTGTCCTACGTTTTCATAACTGTGACCTTAATTGCCTAATGTCTGTCAGCTGTTAGTGTCTTAACGACCGTTCCACAGGTGCATGTTCATTAATTGTTTATGGTTCATTGAACAAGCATGGGAAACAGTGTTTAAACGCTTTACAATGAAGATCTGTGAAGTTATTTGGATTTTTACTAATTATCTTTGAAAGACAGGGTCCTGAAAAACTTCCATAATTTGCAAATAAATTCATTAAAAATCCTACAATATGATTTTCTGGATTTTTTTTCCCTCATTTTGTCTGTCATAGTTGAAGTGTACCTATGATGAAAATTACAGGCCATCTTTCATCTTTTTAAGTGGGAGAACTTGCACAATTGGTGGCTGACTAAATACTTTTTTGCCCCACTGTACATTTGCAAACATTTCTAAAAACCTGTTTCACTTTGTCGCTTTATGATGTGTTGGCGATGAGGGAAAACATTCATTTAATCAATTTTAGAATAAGGTTGTAACGTAACAAAATGTGGAAAAAGGGAAGGGGTCTGAATAGACTGTATCTTGGATAAATTATACAAATATTTGTTAATACTGTAATCCCCAATTTAGCCTAACTGTGCAAGGACATAGTAGTCTTGTCAGGACTGGTGAGTGTTGTTGACATCAAAAGCAGAAAAATAACAATATACTGAGGCTGAGGTTGGAACCTGGTGTATTGGCACCGACTACCATTGCAAACACAAAACTTTTGTGGTCTTTCCTATCCATGAAAGGCAATGGCTGCATGCTCATTACTGCTTCTCTAACTTCTCTTTTTTTTAAGAACTGATGATCCATTGAGACCAGAAGGCAAAAGTGCTTAATACATTTCATATCAAAACCACAACCAAAACTTAACTCAGCTATTCACCTCAGGAAAAATCAAAGCATTAAATGGTATCTTTATTAAAGCCATGTCCACTTTGCTGAGTGCTGGGTTCTGATTGACAGCAGACTCAAAACCTCCACGGACCTTTGTGTGTCCTGACATGACCTGGAATGCAGAGTCATTTACAGTCAAATCGTCATTCTAAGATATACATGGGCAATTTGAACTTTCTCATAAATCATGCACTGATGTGGAAGACAAAAAATAATAAACAAGTAAACAGAAGGGCTTGAAAAACATACGAATGACTAATTCCAGTTAGAAAGGACATGGAGCACTTAACCGAAAAAGCAAGAAGACGTCAGCTTGACATCAAAACGTCAGTCACCTAGAGTAGACAGGATATGAACATCTGCAGAGAACAACGTGTCAATATTGGAACGACTACCGTAATTGCTGGACTATTAATTAAGCGCACCTGAATATAAACCGCACCCACTGAATTATTAAAAAATATGTATTTTGTACATAAATAAGCCGCACATGTCTATAAGCCGCAGGTGCCTACCGGTACATTGAAACAAATGAACTTTACACAGCCTTTAACCAGTTATGCATTAGGGGGCGCTATTAATTTTTTGGGATGAAAAACGTTCCAGTTTTAAACAAGATATTTTGTCACAAAAAGATGCTTGACTATGCATATAATTGACAGCTTTGGAAAGAAAACACTGACGTTTCCAAATCTGCAAAGATATTATCTGTGAGTGCCACAGAACTGATGCTACAGGCGAAACCAAGATTACATTTCAAACAGGAAATGCCCCAGATTTGAGGCTCTTTGTTCCAATGTCTCCTTATTTGGCTGTGAATGCGCAAGGAATGGGCCTACACTTTGTCGTTTCCCCAAGGTGTCTGCAGCATTGTGACGTATTTGTAGGCATATCATTGGAAGATTGACCATAAGAGACTACATTTACCAGGTGTCCGCTCGGTGTCCTCCGTCGAAACTATTGCGTAATCTCCAGGCGCGTGCATGTTTCCATTTTGAAGAGAGGAGAAACTAAACTGCCACAAGTGACTTATCATCGAATAGATATGTGAAAAACACCTTGAGGATTGATTCTAAACAATGTTTGCCATGTTTCTGTCGATATTATGGAGTTAATTTGGAAAAAAGTTCGCGTTTTAATGACTGACTTTTCAGGGTTTTTTCTCAGCCAAACGTGATGAACAAAACGGAGCGATTTCTCCTACACAAATAATATTTTTGGAAAAACTGAACATTTGCTATCTAACTGAGAGTCTCCTCATTGAAAACATCCGAAGTTCTTCAAAGGTAAATGATTTTATTTGAATGCTTTTCTTGTTTTTGTGAAAATGTTGCCTGCTGAATGCTAGGCTTAATGCTATGCTAGCTATCAATACTCTTACACAAATGCTTGTTTTGCTATGGTTGAAAAGCATATTTTGAAAATCTGAGACGACAGTGTTGTTAACAAAAGGCTAAGCTTGAGAGCCAATATATTTATTTCATTTCATTTGCGATTTTCATGAATAGTTAACGTTGTGTTATGCTAATGAGCTCGAGGCTATACTTAAGATCCCGGATACGGGATTGCTCGTCGCAACAGGTTAAACGAAACACGGCTTGTAACAAAAATAAATAGGCTTTAACGAAACACGGCTTGTAACAAAAATTAAAACAGTAGCCTACCAAGAAAGTCATTGGTCACTATCTTGTCACTATCTTGTCTCTCCTGAGATGGCATAGCAGTTCAGACGTCTTTTGTCCTCGTCTTGTCGTGTCCTGTATATATATATATTTACAACTTTTTTAACATACATTTTATTTTCCATCAACTCATCTTCAAAACACTCTCCTGCAACCCGCCTCACCAATTTATATTTATAAATAAGTATTATTTACCTCAAATCTGCAATCTTCCAAGAAGCTAGCCAGAAGCTAGCCAGAAACTCCAAGAAGCTAGCCAGAAACTAGCCAGAAGCTAGCCAGGAGCTAGCCAGAAGCTAATCAGAAGCTAGTTCAGAAGCTAGTTCGCTTCTTTACTGGCAAATCGTTAGTATTCAGCTAACCACGGTTTGTGGTCATCAGCTATCCTTTAGCTCAAAAATCTATCGCCAGTTTTGTATGGCGCAGCGCGGCTCGGAACGGAACATACCGGACCAATTTTTCTCTCCATGTCCCTGGATTTCAACTGCTCTCTGGCCATTCATTCCCGGATCTCACAGCTAGCTAGCTGCTATCCGTGTGTCTATCTGATTTCGTCGATTTCTGAGCAAACATCAATTACTCCGGAGCTAGCCAGCTCCGTCAATCACTCCTGAGCTCCGTCAATCACTCCTGAGCTCCGTCAATCACTCCTGGGCTGCAGTCACCTATCCGGACCCGTTTTGCTGCCTACGCGGAGCCCCACCGGGCCTTCACAACTGGACTGCCGACGTTATCTACCCGAAGGAGATCCGGCTGGCTCCTCCGTCGCGACGTTACCTGAACGCCCATCTGCGGCCTGCTAACCGTTAGCTGTCTTACCGGCTGCTCTCAGAATAGACAATCGGACAATTTATTTATTTTTATTATTATTATTATGTTTCTTCTTGGGCCTCTATAACTATATCTATTGTTTTTATTTTTGTTGTTGTTGTGTGATTTGGACTAATCCCCTCTACCACACGGAACCCCACTAATCTACTGACGGAACGCAAGAGGTGGCTAACAACAGACCTCCATCCTATGCTAGCTTGCTACCGATGTCCTGGCTAGCTGTCTAAATCGCCGTGACCCCCAAACCAACCTCTCCACTCACTGGACCCTTTTGATCACTCTACTAAGGATGCCTCTCCTTAATGTCAATATGTCTTGTCCATTGCTGTTCTGGTTAGTGTTTATTGGCTTATTTCACTGTAGAGCCTCTAGTCCTGCTCACTATACCTTATCCAACTTATTAGTTCCACCACCCACACATGCAATGACATCTCCTGGTTTCAATTATGTTTCTAGAGACAATATCTCTCTCTTCATCACTCAATACCTAGGTTTACCTCCACTGTATTCACATCCTACCATACCTTTGTCTGTACATTATACCTTGATGCTATTTTATCGCCCCCAGAAACCTCCTTTTACTCTCTGTTCAAGACGTTCTAGACGACCAATTCTTATTGCTTTTAGCCGTACCCTTATTCTTCTCCTCCTATGTTCCTCTGGCGATGTAGAGGTGAATCCAGGCCCTGCAGTGCCTAGCTCCACTCCTATTCCCCAGGCGCTCTCTTTTGATGACTTCTGTAACCGTAATAGCCTTGGTTTCATGCATGTTAACATTAGAAGTCTCCTCCCTAAGTTTGTTCTATTCACTGCTTTAGCACACTCTGCCAACCCGGATGTTCTAGCTGTGTCTGAATCCTGGCTTAGGAAGACCACCAAAAATTCAGAAATTTAAATTCCAAACTACAACATTTTCAGACAAGATAGAACTGCCAAAGGGGGCGGTGTTGCAATCTACTGCAAAGATAGCCTGCAGAGTTCTGTCCTACTATCCAGGTCTGTACCCAAACAATTTTAACTTCTACTTTTAAAAATCCACCTCTCTAAAAACAAGTCTCTCACCGTTGCCGCCTGCTATAGACCACCCTCTGCCCCCAGCTGTGCTCTGGACACCATATGTGAACTGATTGCCCCCCATCTATCTTCAGAACTCGTGCTGCTAGGCGACCTAAACTGGAACATGCTTAACACCCCAGCCATCCTACAATCTAAACATGATGCCCTCAATCTCACACAAATTATCAATGAACCTACCAGGTACCCCCCCCAAAGCCTTAAACACGGGCACCCTCATAGATATCATCCTAACCAACTTCCCCTCTAAATACACCTCTGCTGTCTTCAACCAAGATCTCAGCGATCACTGCCTCATTGCCTGCATCCGTAATGGGTCAGCGGTCAAACGACCTCCACTCATCACTGTAAAACGCTCCCTGAAACACTTCAGCGATCAGGCCTTTCTAATCGATCTGGCCGGGGTATCCTGGAAGGATATTGATCTCATCCCGTCAGTAGAGGATGCCTGGATATTTTTTTAAATGCATTCCTAACCATCTTAAATAAACATGCCCCATTCAAGAAATTTAGAACCAGGAACAGATATAGCCCTTGGTTCTCCCCAGACCTGACTGCCCTTAACCAACACAAAAACATCCTATGGCGTTCTGCATTAGCATCGAACAGCCCCCGTGATATGCAGCTGTTCAGGGAAGCTAGAAACCGTTATACACAGGCAGTTAGAAAAGCCAAGGCTAGCTATTTCAAGCAGAAATTTGCTTCCTGCAACACTAACTCAAAAAAGTTCTGGGACACTGTAAAGTCCATGGATAATAATAACACCTCCTCCCAGCTGCCCACTGCACTGAAGATAGGAAACACTGTCACCACTGATAAATCCATCATAATTGAGAATTTCAATAAGCATTTTTCTACGGCTGGCCATGCTTTCCACCTGGCTACTCCTACCCCGGTCAACAGCACTGCACCCCCAACAGCAACTCGCCCAAGCCTTCCCCATTTCTCCTTCTCCCACATCCATTCAGCTGAAGTTCTGAAAGAGCTGAAAAATCTGGACCCCTACAAATCAGCCGGGCTAGACAATCTGGACCTTTTCTTTCTAAAATTATCTGCCGAAATTGTTGCCACCCCCATTACTAGCCTGTTCAACCTCTCTTTCGTGTCGTCTGAGATTCCCAAAGATTGGAAAGCAGCTGCGGTCATCCCCCTCTTCAAAGGGGGGGACACTCTTGACCCAAACTGCTACAGACCTATATCTATCCTACCATGCCTTTCTAAGGTCTTCGAAAGCCAAGTCAACAAACAGATTACCGACCATTTCGAATCTCACCATACCTTCTCTGCTATGCAATCTGGTTTCAGAGCTGGTCATGGGTGCACCTCAGCCACGCTCAAGGTCCTAAACAATATCTTAACCGCCATCGATAAGAAACATTGTGCAGCCGTATTCATTGATCTGGCCAAGGCTTTCGACTCTGTCAACCACCACATCCTCATCGGCAGACTCGACAGCCTTGGTTTCTCAAATGATTGCCTCGCCTGGTTCACCAACTACTTCTCTGATAGAGTTCAGTGTGTCAAATCGGAGGGTCTGCTGTCCGGACCTCTGGCAGTCTCTATGGGGGTGCCACAGGGTTCAATTCTTGGACCGACTCTCTTCTCTGTATACATCAATGAGGTCGCTCTTGCTGCTGGTGAGTCTCTGATCCACCTCTACGCAGACGACACCATTCTGTATACCTCCGGCCCTTCTTTGGACACTGTGTTAACAACCCTCCAGGCAAGCTTCAATGCCATACAACTCTCCTTCCGTGGCCTCCAATTGCTCTTAAATACAAGTAAAACTAAATGCATGCTCTTCAACCGATCGCTACCTGCACCTACCCGCCTGTCCAACATCACTACTCTGGACGGCTCTGACTTAGAATACGTGGACAACTACAAATACTTAGGTGTCTGGTTAGACTGTAAACTCTCCTTCCAGACCCATATCAAACATCTTCAATCCAAAGTCAAATCTAGAATTGGCTTCCTATTTCACAACAAAGCATCCTTCACTCATGCTGCCAAACATACCCTTGTAAAACTGACCATCCTCGACTTTGGCGATGTCATTTACAAAATAGCCTCCAATACCCTACTCAACAAATTGGATGCAGTCTATCACAGTGCAATCCGTTTTGTCACCAAAGCCCCATATACTACCCACCATTGCGACCTGTACGCTCTCGTTGGCTGGCCCTCGCTTCATACTCGTCGCCAAACCCACTGGCTCCATGTCATCTACAAGACCCTGCTAGGTAAAGTACCCCCTTATCTCAGCTCGCTGGTCACCATAGCATCTCCCACCTGTAGCACACGCTCCAGCAGGTATATCTCTCTAGTCACCCCCAAAACCAATTCTTTCTTTGGCCACCTCTCCTTCCAGTTCTCTGCTGCCAATGACTGGAACGAACTACAAAAATCTCTGAAACTGGAAACACTTATCTCCCTCACTAGCTTTAAGCACCAACTATCAGAGCATCTTACAGATTACTGCACCTGTACATAGCCCACCTATAATTTAGCCCAAACAACTACCTCTTTCCCAACTGTATTTAATTAATTAATTTATTTTGCTCCTTTGCACCCCATTATTTTTATTTCTACTTTGCACATTCTTCCATTGCAAAACTACCATTCCAGTGTTTTACTTGCTATATTGTATTTACTTTGCCACCATGGCCATTTTTGCCTTTACCTCCCTTCTCACCTAATTTGCTCACATTGTATATAGACTTGTTTATAGTGTATTATTGACTGTATGTTTGTTTTACTCCATGTGTAACTCTGTGTCGTTGTATGTGTCGAACTGCTTTGCTTTATCTTGGCCAGGTCGCAATTGTAAATGAGAACTTGTTCTCAACTTGCCTACCTGGTTAAATAAAGGTGAAATAAAAATAAATAAAATAAATCTTCCTCCTCCTGTGCACTGAAACCACTGAAGTTATCTCCTTCGGTGTCGGAGTTGAATAGCCTCAGAATTGCTTCATCTGATGTTGGATCGTTTTCATGGTTGCTCTCGTCACTTTCATCCGGAGGCAAATACCCCACTGAGCTCATGCTGCCCCTTCAACACGCAGCAGTCCAGCCTTTCGAAACCCGTTGATGATAGTGGATTTTTTGACAATGCTCCACGCTGTCAGGACCCACTGGCAGACTTGACCATAAGATGCTCTTCGCCTGCGGCCCGTTTTCGTGAAGGATTTCTCCCCACTTGTCATCCAAGACTCCCACTGCACGATTTACACTGATGTCGAGTGGCTGCAAATACTTTGGGCCATCTGCTTTTCTTCCCTCTGAAAGCTTTTGTTGTCTTTTTGCACTGAGTCAGTTCCTCACGCTGCTGTTTACAAAGTCTTATAATCGACTCATTTAGGCCAAGCTCCCGTGCAGCAGCTCTCTTTCCTTTTCCAACAGCCAGATCGATCGCCTTCAACTTGAAAGCTGCATCATATGCATTTCTCCGTGTCTTTGCCATGATGAGGGTGACAAAATTACTACCGTAATCAAAATTATGGGAAGTTTGAGCGAGCTCGATTTACGTCACATTATGTGACGGTGCTCAGTTTTTTGGCAGGATGAATCTTGTGAAAGCGGGAAAAATCCATAAATTAGCCGCGTCATTGTATAAACCGCGAGGTTCAAAGTGTGGGAATAAAGTAGCGGCTTATAGTCCGGAAATGACGGTAAATACGTGAATCTGTCAGGAGGACGGGTGAACCGAGCACAAATCTAGATCATGTTGTAAAAATAAACCTTTTTTTTTAGGGGCTTTGGTTTACTTTCCCACACTGTCAAGTAGACAGAGGATTGTTTAACTAGTCCTATGAGCACCAATTCTTTGGCTGCGTGTGTCAGGATATCCTCCCTTAGGGAGATGTGTGCTTCTGTAGGGCCACCGGGAGCAGAGCTGCGTCCTGCTCCTTAGGCAGAGTTAAAAACAGCTCAGACCTCCAGGCAGAGAGGAGATGGAATCACACACACACACAGTTATGCAGTTTCTGTTTTCATCACTTACTGGGTCCTTGGATCAGAACTGAGTGGTTATCCCTCACTGATCCCAAAACTGCAGAGAGTTGTTGTGAGCAGCATGAACGTCCTTTTAGGGTGAACTTAGGGGAGCATGGCAGTTAAAAAGCATGTGTAGCAGCTAGGTCCTGTTGCATTCAGTTTACACCATTAATAATCAGGGTGGTAATGGATGAGAGCAGCACATTTTCCTCTGGTGATTAAGAGCTAATGCACTTGTTTACCTTGACTAGAGGTAAACGCTGTATGGGCGCAGCAGTAGCAATGCACACCTTCACAAATTCCTGGGTTTGGCTGGTCAAAACAACAATATATCAAATATGCCATTTAGAGGACACTTTTCTACAAAGAAACTTAGTCATGCGTGCATACATTTGACGTATGGGTGGTCCCGGGAATCAAACCCATTACCCTGGCGTTACAAGCACCATGCTCCACCAACTAAGCTACAAAGGACCTCATCTGGTCTCAGCAAGAGGCTGACCATAGATCGCTCAACCACAGCTTTATATGGAGGGACTACGGTTGCATAAGGAGCTAAAAACATGCCCTTCCATGTCAGAGACAAACTTGTGAAATGTGTGGCTAGGTACTGTCAGATAGTCTGGCTGACACCTAACTCCAAGTCCTCCTGCATTAAGAGTCGGGGAAATTATATTTGGTTGTTGTTGACACGATGCGTCGATAATGAAGGGGGATGTGCTTTTTTTTACTGATACAGTGGTGAGAAGGTATCTACCGTGTCCAGAAGTAACTTTCCCATACATTTTCTGCATTCAGGTTCACTCAAACATATTTTAAAAGCTTTGTTTTACTATTGACAGTAACTGCTGATTTTGGGATTGTATATATCGATACGCTCTCCTTAAATATTTGTCATCTGATGTATTCATTTCATTCGGAATTGTTTAATCAAACTTCTCGCCACCAGTTCCTGATATCATGGCATAAAAACTACAATCTGTGTCCTGAATTCAACTGTCGCGTTAATGCAGAATTCTGCATTTTTCACACAGAAACAAAAGATCAAACGCACAACAAATACTGTACCTTAGTGAGTTTTGTAAACGCAGATGTTAAAATGCGTGTTATTGTAATTTCTGCTTGGCATTAGACACATTTTGTGGCTTAGTTGCACTTCTCCACTCAGATGACGAACGCTCTGACTGATGTGTAGCTACTTTTCGGTACTTTTCTCAGTGTACTTTTCTCCAATAAAATGCAAGACTAACTTCAAGCAAAACATAATGAAATGTTGCTGGCTATATACTTCTATGATAAACATTCAAAATATAAATGGCCATGCATTGTTTCTGCAAGAAAGATATTACTTTTTCATTGTAAGCTCATTTGTGTGGTTGCTAGCGTTGTACTTCTGTTGTCATCTGATGAAAATTAAGCTAAACTCAGCAAAAAAAGAAGCGTCCCTTTTTCAGGACCCTGTCTTTCAAAGATATTTTGATTTTTACGAATTAACTTCATAGATCTTCATTGTAAAGGGTTTAAACACTGTGGTCCCCTCATCTGCGTGAACGTGCCTTAGGCATGCTCAAGGAGGCATGAGGACTGCAGATGTGACCAGGGCAATAAATTACAATTTCCGTACTGTGAGACCCCTAAGACAGAGCTACAGGGAGACAGGGCGGACAGCTGATCATCCTCGCAGTGCAGACCACATGTAGCAACACCTGCACATGATCAGTACATCCGAACATCACACCTGCGGGACAGGTACAGGATGGCAACAACAACTGCCCGATTTAAACCAAGAACGGACAATCCCTCAATCAGTGCTCAGACTGTCCGCAATAAGCTGGGAGAGGCTGGACTGAGGGCTTGTAAACCTGTTGTAAGACAGGTCCTCACCTGACATCACCGGATACAACGTCGCCTATGAGCACAAACCCACCATCGCTGAATCAGACAGGACTGGCAAAAAGTGCTCTTCACTGACGAGTCACGGTTTTGTCTCACCAGGGGTGATGGTCGGATTTGCGTTTATCGTCGAGGGAATGAGTGTTACACAGAGTCCTGTACTCTGGAGCGGGATCAATTTGGAGGAGGTCTGGGGAGGTCTCACAGCAAGAACTGGCAAATCTGGTGCAGTCCATGAGGAGATGCACTGCAGTACTTAATGCAGCTGGTGGCCACATCAGATACTGACTGTTACTTTTGATTTTGATCCCCCCCCTTGTTCAGGAACACATTATTCCATTTCTGTTAGTCACAGGTCTGTGCAACTTGTTCAGTTTATGTCTCAGTTGTTGAATCTTAAGTTCATATAAATAATTACACATGTTAAGTTTGCTGAAAATAAACGCAGTTGACAGTGAGAGGACATTTCTTTTTTTGCTGAGTTTATGTTATGCCTATTTTGTTGTTGTTGCACGAATGTATTTTGTGTGAAGAAAAGGCTATAGTTGCGCGGCCCTGAACAATCTACTGAAGAAAGCAAAAACGTGACTTTCAATATAAAAACGCAGATGAAATGGTTTAAAAACGCAGATGAAATGGTTTAAAAACGCAGATGAAATGGTTTAAAAACGCAGATGAAATGGTTTAAAAACACAGATGAAATGGTTTAAAAACACAGATGAAATGGTTTAAAAACACAGATGAAATGGTTTAAAAACACAGATGAAATGGTTTAAAAACACAGATTTTTTTGATCTGCATTTTGAAAATGCGGATTTCTGAACTCCCCTGGAATTAGCCTAGTGCGCATGTGCACCCAGCCATATCCTGTCCCAAGGGTCAAGGGTCTTCAGCAGCAGTTTGGACCAAAAGAACTCTTGAAACACTCCACCATAGCGCTCTTGGCTGTATGCCCTACATCCAAAATTGTGAACCAGTAGCAAGCATCTTCTCTGTCTCCATATCCCACCTATTATATGTGTTGCTAGCTATATTAAATCTAGTACATCCTGGAAAATGTACATAATTTAAAAAAAATGCCAGTCAAGTGTCGTCTTCTTCTATGAAATCATGGCAGTCCACAGACAAACGTTTAAAGTGCGTGGCGCCACCTACTGCGTTAGAACGTACTATCAATTATGATCTGCTAAATTCTGTACTACCATGAAAATAAAATTCAAAACCAAATAAATCCCTAACTTCCCCAACACATCTTTTCTTTCCTTTACACCGAGCAGCTACATGACCCATTCTTTGGGATTTAAATCACTGCAGTGCATATGGGTCAAATTCTCTAACATTGAAACTAAGGAATCCGATCTGTGCTTTTTGACCAGCAGGGACAAATAATAATAATCACAGTGGTTGTCGAGGGTGCAACAGGTCAGCACCTCAGGAGTAAATGTCAGTTGGTTTTCATAGCCGATCATTCAGAGTTAGAGACAGCAGGTGCGGTAGAGAGAGCGAGTGGAAAACAGCAGGTCCAGGACAAGGTAGCTTCACTGCTTTCTGTATCATGACCTCTCTTCTTCCCATGTCTTTCCACTACCGACCATTCCGGTCCTTTACTCTCATCCACCCGCTCCGTGCCAACAGAACTGACACCCATGTTGTTCTCATTCCAGCACAGCTATTGGTTCACCCCCCCCCCCCCCCTCAACAAAAAAACTGATCGGTTCTCTCAAAGCTCAGCCCATGTCTGTGCAAATACTGCATTACAATGGACTCAGATGCATGTTGAGACAATATCTCCACCCTGTGCAACAGCCTGAGGCCTGACTCGGTTTGACTCATACTTCAAAGATGTGAGCCTTACTGAGCTGCAATTTTCTCCTGAGCCCTCCTCCTAGGCCTAGCCTATGTGTAAAGGTGTCCTGCTTGTGCGCTAAGACAGAAATCATTGAATGTGTACTAAACCCTGCTGAATGCAAAAAGGCTGGGAAGGGCAGTCTGAGTGTAAATCTTGACTGCTGAAGTATGGAGAAAGATGACAGCTTCTAGAGAGTAAGGATAAATCCAGACAGAAATGTCTTATGCATAGCAACAAGACCTAACAGTAAAATATAGTAACATGTGGGTAAGTGATAAAAAATGATAGTGTAATGTTTTACACACAACTTCTGCCAAACACTGAAATCAATCACTGACTAGAGCCAACTCCATGGCCTAAGAGTCATGAATGATAGACATGGCTTTGAATGAATGGCAACCAGTAGAGAGAAGGTTCAATAAGTTGGCCAGCTCCGCTGTATAATGAATGAATAGCAACCAGTAGAGAGAAGGTTCAATAAGTTGGCCAGCTCCGCTGTATAATGAATGAATGGCAACCAGTAGAGAGAAGGTTCAATAAGTTGGCCAGCTCCGCTGTATAATGAATGAATGGCAACCAGTAGAGAGAAGGTTCAATAAGTTGGCCAGCTCCGCTGTATAATGAATGAATGGCAACCAGTAGAGAGAAGGTTCAATAAGTTGGCCAGCTCCGCTGTATAATGAATGAATGGCAACCAGTAGAGAGAAGGTTCAATAAGTTGGCCAGCTCCGCTGTATAATGAATGAATGGCAACCAGTAGAGAGAAGGTTCAATAAGTTGGCCAGCTCCGCTGTATAATGAATGAATGGCAACCAGTAGAGAGAAGGTTCAATAAGTTGGCCAGCTCCGCTGTATAATGAATGAATGGCAACCAGTAGAGAGAAGGTTCAATAAGTTGGCCAGCTCCGCTGTATAATGAATGAATGGCAACCAGTAGAGAGAAGGTTCAATAAGTTGGCCAGCTCCGCTGTATAATGAATGAATGAATGGCAACCAGTAGAGAGAAGGTTCAATAAGTTCGCCAGCTCCGCTGTATAATGAATGAATTTCCTCACTGTTCACGACCATTAAAGATTCATAACCCCTCCAGCATATCTCTCTACTTTGTGAAACATTGAGTCAGGGCACCATTGATGCAGTCTGCATTCATCAGTTACAGTAGCCATGTTTCCATATATAGTTTTTATGAGAGTAAAGTCATACCGTATATAAAAAAACAGGACAACTATGATGAAAAGATGAAGTTTCCGTACAATTTTATAAATACCGACAGATCATTAGTTTGTTCGACATGGTGGGATCATTTTGTCAATAAAAGTAATTATGCGAGAAATTATGGTGAAAGTTATTTTATGCGCAAATATTTATTGAACAACCATGAGATCGAAGTAAATGGAGTCACGCGATGACATGGTGTGTGGTCCTCCCACTACGACTCAGGAAACCATGCAGTTTATTAGGCTACAGATGAAATACTGTCAACTATGATTCACTTGGCAGGGTTGTGAAAGTACACAGTAATCTTGATTCTCCTCTCCAATAAATATTTATGGTCTTTTTCTGGTGATATTTTGATCGATGCTTTGACAAATAAAATATTCTCGCTCTTATCCATAATAATCTCATCATATAGACTAGCCTACCCACACTATCTGTTGGCTATAGTGCACGTGCCAAGACCAGAATAGGCACATTTGTTATAAATATATATATATTTTTTAAATAAAACAATTTGGGGGGGGAACTTTTTAGCCCTTTTTCTCCCCAATTGTGTGATATCCAAATTGGTAGTTAGTCTTTTCCCATCGCTGCAAATCACGTACAGACTCGGGAGAGGTGAAGGTCGAGAGCCATGCGTCCTCCGAAACACGTCCCCGCCAAGCTGCACTGCTTCTTGACACACAGCTCGCTTAACCCGGAAGCCAGCCGCACCAATGTATTGGACGAAACATCGTACAGCTGGCGATTGAAGTCAGCATGCATGCGCCTGGTCGCCAGATGTGGTCGCTATGTGCTCAGATTCATCAAGAGCGCGATGGGACAAGGACATCCCAGCCGGCCAAACCCTCCCCTAACCCGGACGACGGTGGGCCAATCGTGTGCCGCCTTATGGGTCTCCCGGTCACGGCTGGCTGTGACACAGCCCGGGATCAAACCCGGATTTGTAGTGACGCCTCTAGCACTGAGATGCAGTGCCTTTACATGGAACCCAAACCGGCTGTGCGCGTGCGCCATCGTGCATAAATGTATTTTGTCCCCCTACACCAAACGCGATCACGACACGCAGGTTAAAATATCAAAACAAACTCTGAACCAATTACATTCATTTGGGGACAGGTCGAAAAGCATTAAAGATGTATGGCAATTTAGCTAGTTAGCTTGCACTTGCTAGCTAATTTGTCCT
Source organism: Oncorhynchus nerka (assembly GCF_034236695.1). Taxonomy (NCBI): domain Eukaryota; kingdom Metazoa; phylum Chordata; class Actinopteri; order Salmoniformes; family Salmonidae; genus Oncorhynchus; species Oncorhynchus nerka. The sequence continues at coordinate 23,059,133 of NC_088420.1, forward strand.
ATTTAGCTAGCTTGCTGTTGCTAGCTAATTTGTCCTGGGGTATAAACATTGAGTTGTTATTTTACCTGAAATGCACAAGGTCCTCTACTCCGACAATTAATAAAACGCATATAAACGGTCAACCAAATCGTTTCTAGTCATCTCTCCCAGGCTTTTTCATCTTTGAACTTATATGGTGATTGGCATCTACCCTTTCATAGTATTACCACGACAACCGGCAAAACAGTTTGTCTTTCAATCACCCACGTGGGTATAACAAATGTCTGGATTCTGACCCATAATGATGAGTCATTGAATGATACTGTCATAAATAATCCGGTGTGCCACAGCAGGCAAAATGAAGTGGCTTTCGCAGATGACTACTGCTCTCAAAACATTACCCGTGTGAACTATCACCCCTGAATACCTCCCATGCTTTAGGAGAAACCGCTGCTAATATGCCTTCATATTCAGAGACAGGTAAAGCAGTGAAGACTGAGATAAACTCTCCTTAGTATAAACACTTGAACACTGAAACAGAGAATTCCCAGTCTAAACACTTCACTGTGTCGTGCAGACTCTGGACTTCGAAGTCCTAACATCTTTGAAGATAAAATACAGAGGCATTAGAGGATGAGATAATCCACACAAAAAAAAGGAACAATAATCTGGAAAAGTTTTGATAGAGGATTTAGCGGGGACCGAGCTAGCTTCAAACAGCTCTGGATTCTCCCAGACTTTAGTAAGAGGATAGGAAATTATAATAGCTCTACTTAACAGTGTGCACAGCACCCACCTTGTAACTAGAATCAACAACAACCTTTGGTTTGAAAGTCCTCTGAGGGTACACAACAGGGCAGCGTGACACTGAAGTCATCGGTGTAGTAAAGTCTGAACTGAAGTTGAGCTCAGCCCTCACCTGCAGACTGACACACACAGAGTAGAGGTAATGATGATGGTGCTTCCATGATTTTTAAAAATAATTCAAATGGAAAACTGGGCTTACATGAAAACCTATGGACAAGGGTAGCCAAACAAACAGCCAAAAAACAAGGATGTTCCCATCTGTTCCCATCAATGGTAGCAGGCACACCATTGTGCCACTGTCAGTATTTCTGACAGCAGCAGCCTACAGAAGAGTACAGAGAGGGAGAAATAAGGAGAGGGATGGATGCTGAGGAACGAGTGGCTGAGCCAAGGAATTCACTGACTCACAAGGGGAGGGGAGAGGTGTGGTACAAGTGTGGACTCTGAGGATGGAGGAAGGAGAGAACCAAGGAGATGAGAGGATGAGGCTGGGGGCAGGAGAGTACCAAGGAGAGGAGAGGATGAGGCTGGGGGCAGGAGAGAACCAAGGAGAGGAGAGGATGAGGATGGAGGAAGGAGAGAATCAAGGAGATGAGAGGATGAGGCTGGGGGCAGGAGAGTACCAAGGAGAGGAGAGGATGAGGCTGGGGGCAGGAGAGAACCAAGGAGAGGAGAGGATGAGGATGGAGAGAACCAAGGAGATGAGAGGATGAGGCTGGGGGCAGGAGAGAACCAAGGAGAGGAGAGGATGAGGCTGGGGGCAGGAGAGAACCAAGGAGAGGAGAGGATGAAGGAAGGAGAGAACCAAGGAGATGAGAGGATGAGGCTGGGGGCAGGAGAGAACCAAGGAGAGGAGAGGATGAGGCTGGGGGCAGGAGAGAACCAAGGAGATGAGAGGATGAGGCTGGGGGCAGGAGAGAACCAAGGAGATGAGAGGATGAGGCTGGGGGCAGGAGAGAACCAAGGATATGAGAGGATGAGGCTGGGGGCAGGAGAGAAGGAGAGGAAGTAGGACATGCCTAAGTGAGATTAATTATGTCAGCCTGACAGGGGAACTGTTCATTGAGCTAAAGAGAAAAACTACAGTTGCTTGAGTGTGAAGGCCTGAATGGAACAAAATGGTGAGATGGTTATTTCACCAGCCACGGTTACCCCCACACCATATTCTCACTAAGTAACGTGATGATCTCATGTAGAATTAACACAACAATATGGGGAGTAGAGCTGGGCGATATGGACAAAAAAATCCATATCGGGATACATTTCCTGAATTGATGCGATAAATAGAACGATAAGTTTAACATTCATGTGCAACACTGTTTTTATTATGATTATTATTATCATCCTTTAAAAACTACTACTTATGGTTGTAGCCATCACCATTAACAATCACCAATAACAGCACACAAAGTGTCAAACTTCACATTAGTCAAGTATAGGCTACTTATCGCAATGAACAATATCAGAAAAATGCCTGTGATAAGTGATCGGTGTCAATAATTTTTGGTTTAATGTCCCAGCTCTAATGGAGTCCATATATTACAGACAACATTGTCATAGAACAATAGTCCCAATCAACCACAGATCTCCATCATATGTCAGTTGGCATTCCTACACGGAAAGCTTTCATTGCATGTCTGTGGAAAGCGGTGTTTTCATTTACTTGGTCTAAATTAAAAACTTAATTTGTCAAATATTTCGCGAACACTCCATCAGCCTCAGGGTGGGAAATTAACACCTGCCAAATGCGGGTAGATTTTGGCCTTGGTGGGTAAGAATGTCTATATTAGCCTAGATCTAAGCTAATGGACAACAATCCATATTGTGATAATGTGTACAATTTTTATTATACTTTAAAGGTTAGTTTGTAGCCATCCATTTCTCCATTAACAATCACCCATATATGCTTAAGCTTATATCAAATGTCTCTAGTATAGGCTACTATACTGAAAAAATATAAATGCAACAATTTGCAAATAAAAGTTGGCCCATATCTACAGATTCCACATGACTGGGCAGGGGTGCAGCCATAGGAGGGCATTGGCCCAGCCAATCAGAATGAGTTTTTCCCCACAAATGGCCTTTAGAGAGAAATTGTCCTGGTCTCAGACGATCCTGAATGTGGAGGTCCTGGGCTGGCATGGTTACACGTGGCCTGCAGTTGTGTGGCCAGTTGGAAGTACTGCCAAATACTCTAAAACAACGTTGGAGGCGACTTATGGTAGAGAAACATTAAATTCTCTGGCAACAGCTCTGGTGGACATTCCTGCAGTCAGCATGCCAATTGCACGCTCCCTCAAAACTTTTATAAGTAAGACATCTGTGGCATTGCGTTGTGACAACTGCACATTTTAGAGAGCCTTTTATTGTCCCCGGCCCTAGGTGCACCTGTGTAATGATCATTGTTTAATCAGCTTCTTGATATGCCACACCTGTCAGGTGGATGGATTATCTTGGCAAAGGAAAAATGCTCAAAAGGGATGTAAACAAATTTGTGCACAACATTTGAGAGAAATAAGCTTTTTGTGCGTATGGAACATTTCATTTCAGCTCATGAAACATGGGACCTACACTTCACATGTTGCGTTTATATTTTTGTTCAGTATATTATCGTAACAAACAATATCCACAAAGTGCCTGCAATAAGTGGTCGGTATCGATCATTTTTGGTTTATCGTCCCAGCTCCATCTTAGCCTATTTCTGAAATAGGATATACCGTACCAGTACAAATCCCAGTGGCAGAATAGCATGGTGTCCATTTAGTCTACACTTCTCTACATGAATGGTTTTCTTATGTGTGAAGATGTTCCATGCAAGCATTCCTGTACATTCAGGGCAATGTGCACACTCAAACTGAACTTTTATTTTCACCCATCGCTAAGCAGCAACACTCCTGCATGTCCCTCCCTAGACTGATTCATGGGAGTCTTGTGCTGAAGTATTGCCTTGCCTCTTGTCAGAGTCAGCGCTTTTCTCCCAAGGGACATGATAACTGTGAGGACCAGCTAACATGACGGGACTGACACAGCTGGCTCAGCAACTCCACACACACGTTAGGAGGAAATCCATTGCACACATTCTGCTATTACGCAACCGCTATTAAAGTATGTTATGTGACATGACATGCATGTTGACTGCACTGTAAATAAAGTTAGGCCCACATTTTAATGTGAAATGCGAGCTTTTGCTTTCAGAAATCTGTAAAGTATCAATAAATCTCCCCAAAAAGTGAAACTGGGCTGGAGTGAATGTAGAAATATCTTCACCTCATTTAGTTGACAGGAACACTGCACATTACTCAATATTTATAGTTCTCAGTGTCAAATTGCCAGAGTTAGGCCTAGCAATGAAGCTATTTATCATCGTATTCCCTGGTTAAAACAGATTAAATGAGAAGGAGGAGCTTACAAAAAATACAGATAATAAGGAAGTGCAACGGCCTAGTAGACAAATTCATTTTTTGAACCATCAGTTTTGCTTCCAAAAATACAGTGATAAGAAAAGTGATTTAAAGACTTAGAGAGCCAATCCACTATCACCAACATTTCAGAGATGAGCCGAACCTTCACAAACCTCATTATTTCCAGAGCCCTCTACAGAAGAGAAGATATGCAGAAAAGATTTCATCAAGTGGGTTTCTGGCACTGTCAGGTGAAGGGATTTGGAATCAGTCCACAGTGTTGACAGCCAAGAAAAATAGCAAGAGGAGAAAACCTAGACTGTGTATTCAAATTCAGCTATATGAAATGTTCTCATCTGGCCATTGCAGAGGATTGTAAACATTGCAGCACAGCCATCATACATAACCTTTCAAAATAATAATCTTTCTGAATAGATTACAGTATAGGTAACCTAGGCTATACCTCAAAGTTATACCCTGATGAAGACAGCTTGTCTGTCGAAACGCTGGTTATAAGGTTATTAAATTATTGCATCTGAGCCCCTAGAGTGTGCGGCTCTCCTTTTCAAGTATACCTCAAAGTAGACCTATAGAATCATGGCCTGGGTAGAACTCGGATCAGGAAGTATTGAATACAGTTAATAGAAAAATAAGACAAACTGGGGGAAAATGCTATGAATAAAACAAGGAGATTATTTTCAAATCCTTGAATGCATTCTTCAGATTTATTTCAAATATAGTAGCTAGCTAGACAGCTAAACTATACCTGCCATATTTTACACACTACAGGGCAGCGTCACTGTCAGTCAGTGATGCACGGCTCCAGGATTTCTGGCCTCGAGTCGTAGGAGTCGACTCTTGCTCGACTCCCAAAATACACAAACGGATGCGCACACACCACCTCATTATTGCAGACTCTTACTAGGGAAGTCTACATTTGCGTTCTGGAGGACTGACATCAGCACGATGCTGCCCATTTGCTCATCAATTTAGCATATAAATGGCCTAGGTGATGTGTAGAAACTAGAATATTTCTGCTGTCATTTTATTTTTTAAATCTAATAATTGACTCTTATAACGGAAGGCATGTTTTTTATTCTAGGTGTGAAAATATTTCAACTTCATGTCTAAACGATAATAGGCTACACGGATAACTCGTGCTTGGCTGTCCAATGTATCGGTCTCCCCATAATATTTAAATTGATTAATTGTTATCATTATTTTAGCAATCCATGGTAGACGTTTTTCCGAATAACAATGCCCCCCATCCTGCTAATTTGAGTTGCTGAGTCGTAGTTTATGGATGAGAAAATAAAAATGTGCCATTTCCAAAAAGTTTAGCGGGTATGATGCTTTGCGATCTATTGCCTAGGACAGGGCTCTCCAACGCTGTTCCTGTAGAGCAATTATCCTGTAGGTTCACACTCCAAACCTAATCTAGCGCATCTGATTCAGTTTATCAACCAGCAAATTATTGAATCAGGTTACTTACAACTGGGGTTAGGGTGAAACAGGGTTGGAGAGCCCTGACCTAGGACATCAACAGCCAGGGTTTCATTAAATAAACGGGGCACAATAGTTTTTATTGCACATTTAGGCCTAATTAAACTGATGCATTTGTCTATGTTCAACTTCAATTCACTGGCACCACGAAGAACAGCGTAGCCATACTCACTGACAGCCTGATATACACGGTAATATGTTTTTGGTTAATTTACAAGGCATTGCTATGCTAGAAAGACATTTCTAGATACAGATTACAAAGATGTGGTTCTGACTGCCCCGACTCGCTTTCCCTCGCCTGCTCCTCGTTATGAAAAACGCTAGTGTGTGTTTGGTCTTCGGTCTGTTGCGTGTAGAATGGCTCAGCCTACTCATTGATAACCCCTACGTCAGTGAACTTGAGAGAGACATTGCAAGACAAGAAATGGCGACATACAGCATTGCGATAGTCTACATCTTATTACCGATGTACGGTTCTGGCGGTCTGCCTGGTAGCGGACACGTCTACCCATGCCTGGCTGTGCCCCCTCCCATCTCTTGCTATCTTGCTCTTTCTTTGCTGTGAAATATGCAAGAGTTTGTGTACGGCAAATAGTTTCCTACATTGCTAAAATACTGAATCATAGGAATCGATTCCGCTAGCTTGACAACCAGAAATGGGAGTCGACTCCTCACTACTACTGGCACGCTTATTCATCAATGAATATTCGGATGCTTGCGAATGTCAAAGTTAAACATTTGACAAATTACTTATTTTCACTCTGTATGAAATTGATGTGGCATACAGTGAGTTAGCTTGCTGCGAACGTTAGCTGTAATCTCAATGACAGTCAGTCTAACCTGCTAGCTAGTTGAATCGGTATGGCTAGCAGCTAACTCGCATAGCTTGCTTACACCCCTTGCATGGCTAGTTAGCCATGTTACCTGACTAAAAGAAGATGAAACACAGAACCACAGCCACGGCTGGAACTGCATCAACACAGCTAACTAATACAATGCCAGATATAGCTACAATCAATACAAATATTTAGTTACCGAAGTCGCTATCCATTCCATAGCTTACTCCAATGACAGTGTCCGCATCCTCGGATGCTGTGGCCCCGGAAAAAGGACTCGCTTCCCTGGCCTCTGACAGCCCAACCGCTCCCTCAGCTACTGGCAGTGCTGCTTCCATCCAGACTCCCGGAGAAAGGGCAAGCCCTCCGAATGAAAGACCAACTGCGATGGCGCGATTCAGAGAAAAAGAACGGTTGTTATTCAGCGTCCTACAGCTAAACCATACGATGAAATTAAAACAAATTCAGTGTGATATCCGTTATGGACCAGGCATCCGTGCAGTGGTTATCAGCCCGTCGGCGACACAGGTCCTCTCGGTTCGACTGCACTTTCTGCTGTCGCTGGCTTGATGCTGTGCATTATGTCTCCCTCCGACTGATTCTTGAAGAACTGCTGACATTGACTTGGCTGTACGTCACGCATTCTCCTGTGCAAGGCAATGATAAATTAAATATAGCTACAATAAACCAAATTAAATGCTTGATTGAATCCTTCCTCTTTTAATTGACGAGGAAAAAGGTTTTATCCTCAAAAAGGGTGGCTAGCTACCGACCTTCGCCCCTGTCCATGACCTTTCAAAATGGATGATGACCAAATCTATTGAGCATGAATTCTGCACAAAGATGGAATACTCTGACTAACATATTGATTGTTCCCATCAACAAAAGCCAGGGATTGCCCTTGATGTCTGATATCCTTGGCACCTTGATGAGGCACTGCTCCTCTTCCAACATCGGAAAACCTCAGGTTGCAGAATGACTGACAGGCACCTGCAGAGGCTTGAAGGCTTCTGCTCTTCTTGGTAGGAGAGTTAAAAGGAAAATAGCATTTGTGGTATTATAGAATGGCTGGGCTTTGTTGTTATTTTGCCAACTATCAGGTCCTCAAGTTTATTCTGGTTGGCAAAGTGCTCTTCTTAATTAATCAACTGAAAGAAGAGCTGTTGTTGTGAATGGCAATGTGAACTGCATTTCGAACTAACCTGACCCGTCCATAGTCCATCTACAGAACTTGATTAAATCTGACTGGTTTTAATGTAGATTATTAATCAAATGCAGATTCATCATGAGTGTTAATTTGTGATTATAAACTGTGTGGTTTGAGCACTGAATGCTGGTTGGCTGAAAGCCGTGGTATATCAGACTGTATACCACGGGTATGACAAATTATTTTTTAGTGTTCTAATTACATTGGTAACCAGCTTCTAATAGCAATAAGGCACCTCAGGGGTGTGTGGTATATGGCCAATATACCACAGCTAAGGGCTGTGTCCAGGCCCTTATACTTTGAAAACGCAGACAGCGTCAATGCATTTTGGTAAACCAGAATTACATTCATTTCCAATGAAACAATGCGTTTGCCTTGCAGCATTGCATTGCAAAGGCAGTTGCAGTGTGTTCAGTGTGGTGCATACATTGGATTTATCAAACCTATGCATAGAGGGCTTGACAGAAATGGTAGCAGAAGGTGAATGTTGAAATTTTGTTTCATACATATCCAGATGATACTGCATACTATTTTGCGCAATGACGCTGTCGGTGTGTTCAAAGCGTTAGCCGTGGTACATTGACCATATACTGTACCACACCCCCTCGTGCCTTATTGCGTAATTATAAACCCGGGTGGTTTGAGTCCTGAATGCTGGTTGAGTGAAATCCGTGGTACATCAGATCCTATACCACGGTATGACAAACTTCTTTTTTTTTTACTATTCTAATTACATTGGTATCCAGTTTGTAATAGCAATAAGGCACCTCTGGGGTTTGTGGGGTATATGGCCAATATACCATGGCTAGGGGCTGTATCCAGCCCACAACTTTTCAGGCCTTATTGCTTAAGTATATACTCAGTGGCCAACAGTCTCTGTCAACAGAGCAAAGGGATGACTGGCGAGTGATTATGGTTGCACCATTTTTGTTCTCAAATCCAGTAGAGGGCAGTGTAACATTTATTTCAGCAGAACAGATTCACAAATTCAATTTCAAGCACTACCACTCATATGAAGGAATGCTCTCAGGTGGTACATCTAAATTACTATTTCCTATTTAGGTAATCAGTAACTTGAACTTCTTGTTGCATCACATGGAACAATCTTGTCCACATCATCAACTCCTGGCAAAACATCAGCATAGCAAAACAGGTTAGTAACAGCAACCATGGTTTTATTACTGTTCTACTTGTGTAGTATGTGATGGGAATTAAAAACAAGAAACAAAGACGTTGAAAGACGCATTCCCCATTGACAATAAACACACTTGACAACAGAATTAGCACAAAGTAGTTTAGTTTATTATAGAATATGACACTAAGATCACATTTTTTATTATGCACATTCCGTTATAAGTATTCAAAGGGAACAGTTGTAGAGGTCAGGGTTCCTCTCCGGTGTACTGGCTGGGTATAGGGGTCCTCCCAGGGGGTTGCACGCCATTTTCATCAGGTCTGTCCTGTCCGTCAGGCGGGTTTGTGGACAGACCGTCACTGGTCTGGGGAATGGACCCACTCACACCCATTGGCTGACCGGGGGGGGGGGGGATGGAGTATCAGTGCATTAGTCCGTCAGTCATGGAAGAATTACAGGTACTTAGGAAGATCCTTCTCCACCACCTGAAAGGAAGGAGAAGATATAGGTATGATGAATTGCATCCATGTCTCTTTTTTTTCTGAACAATGATTTGTTTTTCTCGCATGTCCCAAGACAGTTTCAAGATACAATACTTGCAAAAATGTACAGTTCAATAGGGAGAAAAAACAAAATTAATGAATAAACAAAGAGAAAAACAACAGGATACAAATAAGGACAAAACCAAACTAAAACCAAATAGGTTTCAGTATTTCCAAATTCAATCAGCCTATTCAAATTTCAATCTCAAAGTTTACCAACCCAGAGCCACATAGGAATATTAAAGGTAGACAAAGCAGGGCAATCCCATCTCCCATCCACAAGACCAAACATTGTTGTTAAATTAGGTCTTGCAAGTGGGAGGCAGCATATGACCAACTGACCAGAGTTTTGGGCTTGGCCCCACGCAGTCTGGCAGTGGATCTTTCCAGCTGTGCAATATCCTAGTATATAAACAACCAACATCTGCAAAGGGCAATAGCAGGTTCAAACCAACTCATTAGAATAGTTTTTTTTACCTGCTGTTAATACAACCATAACAATCTGCCTCTGAGGGATAAGATAAGGAAATGCTAGAGCAGGTAGATTCCTGCCAAGAAAACCATTGAAAACACTTGAACCCAAAGAGACTTTACCGGTAAACAGCTCCAAAGCATATGCATATAATTTCCCACCTCAGATTGGGTACATTTATTACACATCACTATCCACAAGCTTAATTTTGAACCTTCACTCTGGGGTAAAATAAAGCCTTTGAGAAAATGTAATAGGTTGATGGGCAAGGCTCTTAGAAGATGCACATTTTTTCCCCCATATCGTGGTCCAATCCCATTTAAACCCTGAACTTTGCAGGTCCTTCTCCCAGACCTTCATAACAGGTAGATGTTTTATATTATGAGTCACCAGCCTATCGTATAGTGAGGACACCATTCCAGCATCCATGTCTTTTAGTTGATTTTCACTTATGTTTCTCACCTTATATGGATTTAATATAATTGGATTTCATTTGTTAGATAAGAGCCATAACAGTAGCCAGCTATAGACACTTGTGGTGTGTTGGATTTCCCCTTCAGGAGAGACACTATGAGAGATACAGTGGGGCAAAAAAGTATTTAGTCAGCCACCAATTGTGCAAGTTCTCCCACTTAAAAAGATGAAAGATGGCCTGTAATTTACACCATAGGTACACTTCAACTATGACAGACAAAATGAGAAGAAAAAGAAATCCAGAAAATCACATTGTAGGATTTTTAATGAATTTATTTGCAAATTATGGTGGAAAATAAGTATTTGGTCAATAACAAAAATGTATCTCAATACTTTGTTATGTACCCTCTGTTGGCAATGACAGAGGTCAAACGTTTTCTGTAAGTCTTCACAAGGTTTTCACACACTGTTGCTGGTATTTTGGCCCATTCCTCCATGCAGATCTCCTCTAGAGCAGTGATGTTTTGGGGCTGTTGCTGGGCAACACGGACTTTCAACTCCCTCCAAAGATTTTCTATGGGGTTGAGATCTGGAGACTGGCTAGGCCACTCCAGGACCTTGAAATGCTTCTTACAAAGCTACTCCTTCGTTGCCCGGGCGGTGTGTTTGGGATCATTGTCATGCTGAAAGACCCAGCCACGTTTCATCTTCAATGCCCTTGCTGATGGAAGGAGGTTTTCACTCAAAATCTCACAATACATGGCCCCATTAATTCTTTGCTTTACACGGATCAGTCGTCCTGGTCCCTTTGCAGAAAAACAGCCCCAAAGCATGATGTCTCCACCCCCATGCTTCACAGTAGGTATGGTGTTCTTTGGATGCAACTCAGCATTCTTTGTCCTCCAAACACGACAAGTTGAGTTTTTACCAAAAAGTTATATTTTGGTTTCATCTGACCATATGACATTCTCCCAATCTTCCTCTGGATCATCCAAATGCTCTCTAGCAAACTTCAGACGGGCCTGGACATGTACTGGCTTAAGCAGGGGGACACGTCTGGCACTGCAGGATTTGAGTCCCTGGCGGCGTAGTGTGTTACTGATGGCAGGCTTTGTTACTTTGGTCCCAGCTCTCTGCAGGTCATTCACTAGATCCCCCCCCCCGTGTGGTTCTGGGATTTTTGCTCACCGTTCTTGTGATAATTTTGACCCCACGGGGTGAGATCTTGCATGGAGCCCCAGATCGAGGGAGATTATCAGTGGTCTTGTGTGTCTTCCATTTCCTAATAATTGCTCCCACAGTTGATTTCTTCAAACCAAGCTGCTTACCTATTGCAGATTCAGTCTTCCCAGCCTGGTGCAGGTCTACAATTTTGTTTCTGGTGTCCTTTGACAGCTCTTTGGTCTTTGCCATAGTGGAGTTTGGAGTGTGACTGTTTGAGGTTGTGGACAGGTGTCTTTTATACTGATAACAAGTTCAAACAGGTGCCATTAATACAGGTAACGAGTGGTGGACAGAGGAGCCTTTTATGGATCTTGCGAATTTTCGCAGTTTTTTTTAAAAATCGCGCAACATTTCAGCGCCCTGCTATTCATGCCAGGAATATAGTACATTCATATGGTTAGTGTGTGTGGATAGGAAACACTCAGACGTTTCCAAAACTGTTTAAATCACGCCTGTGACATTTACAGAACGTGCGTTTCCGTCGAATAGTGCATGAAAATCTGTTCACTGAAAATGTAAAAATATATTCTTCCGCGCCGGCAGGCAATTGTTTAAAGAGAACAGAATTACATAGAGACGAGTTTTCATTGGCTACGGCGTCCCCAGCTTGTCTAGAGTCACGTCATTTATTGCGCAATATATTCTTGGTGTAACCGAAACAAAGGAACTCCTTTCCTGCTGTCCCGGCCCAGATTTTGGTTCGACATTTTGAAGAGAGCAATTCCTACAGAGACAAGCTAATGATTTCACTTCGCCTCCTGAGGATTTTTATCGCTTATTAACGTGTACTAATACCTAAAGTTGCATTACAAAAGTATTTCGAAGTGTTTTGTGAAAGTTTATCGTCGACTTTTTGATTTTTAAAAAACGACGTTACGTTATGAAATGCTAATTTTTCTTTCTTTACTCGCAGTATTCCGAGTTCGATATCTAGGCTATATATGGACCGATTTAATCGAAAAAAGACCCTAAATGATGTTTATGGGACATCTAGGAGTGTCAAGAAAGAAGCTCGTCAAAGGTAATAAATGTTTTATATTTTATTTCAGCCTTTTCGTTTGCGACGCTAACGCAAAATCTGTCGTTAGGTGAAGTTGAAGTATTTTTGAGGGTGCATGGTACCAGATAAAAGCTTCACATGCTTTCCCCGAAAAGCATTTTACAAATCTGACTTGGTGAATAGATTCACAACGAGTGTAGCTTTAATTCAGTATATTGTATGTCAATTTTAATGAAAGTTTGAGTTTTATCAAAAACTATACGTGGCGCACTTGAAATGTCCGCTGATTTGATTCCCACAGCGGAAGCACTTCTCTAACAAAAGTGCAGGTCTGTGAGAGCCAGAAATCTTGCTTGTTTGTAGGTGACCAAATACTTATTTTCCACCTTAATTTGCAAATAAATTCATTAACAATCCTAAATGTGATTTTCTGGATTTTTTTTCTCTCATTTTGTCTGTAATAGTTGAAGTGTACCTATGATGAAAATTACAGGCCTCTCTCATCTTTAAGTGGGAGAACTTGCACAATTGGTGGCTGACTAAATACTTTTTTGCCCCACTGTATACTATGTTTGAGCAGCCATTAAAAAAGCATGCCCTATATTCACATTTTCTGTGTGCTTGATAGAGGATTGCCCCCCCCCCCACCACCCCAGCCCACTCACTCCCCACTACTTCCAATTTTACAGGGTTGTATTCACATAAAAATGTTTCCAGGAAGCATTTATAAATGGTCGATAATGCATCATTTCAGTGGCAAAGTCACAAGGCAGAATGATGGAGAGGGTTATTCCAGGCCAGCCCTGAGGTTATGGCTGAGTGCTACATCACATGGACATGTCAGTGAGCCCATCATAGGCCTGTGCTGTAATTACAGTCATTGACTTACACTGGGATCATCCATTGGTCCATATCTCTTCATAACCTGGCCCTCTCTGTTGATCAGGAACTACAAATACAGAGAGAAGAAGCAATGGACATTGAAACTCATTCTGCATTAAAGATTCAGTCCGGGATTAAAAACACTTACAAATTCATAACATATTGTAATGTCATATATTTTTTTTAATGAATATATAATAAGAAATGGATGATGTAATGCACAATTTTCGGGGACCTGTTTTGGCTCATGAGCACTACTTTCAAAACTACTGGCTGAAATTATACAAAAGCTCTGGAGAATCACTTTAAACTTCCATGATCTAACTGCAAAATCTGATAATAGTCAATAGGTGTTTTTGTTTTCAATTCGTTAACCCCACAACTCCCCAACTCATAAATGCTGAAATATACTTCCATTTAAGTATGTATTTGTATGACACTGGTCCAAGAAAGACAATAATAATAAGACTACCATTTTAATTTTATTAAGAGAGGCTATAACATTGAACTCAATGGGCATGCAATGAGCAACCTTTGCTTTCACCAGAGATAAACGCTTGGCATATAAATCTGGGTAACTCCTGTGTCAACTTTCTGCTGATGGGGATATATGATGATGACTAATAAGAAATATTTACCTTTGTGAAATTCCACTTGATGCCACTGTTGGGAAGAAAACAAGATCATAAGAAAAAGTAATCATTAACACTGTGACAATAACCAAACTCATACATGTTACATTATAAGCTTATCTGCTTATAAGCTATTATCAAATACTTTGCGGAGCATTAGTAAGCAGTTTGTAAATAATTTGATATAATGTATTGAAAGTATTAACAGCGGTCTAAGGCACTGCATCTCAGTGCAAGAAGTGACACTACAGTCCCTGGTTCAAATCCAGGCTGAATCACATCCGGCCGTGATTGGGAGTCCCATAGGGCGGTGCACAATTAGCCCAGTGTCGTCCGGGTTTGGCCGTCATTGTAAATAAGAATTTGTTCTTAAATGACTTACCTGGTTAAATAAAAAAATACAATATATTTTATATTCATGGCCATCAAAAATGATATGCGAGTCGCTAGTTGTGACACGTCTCTCCAAAACGTTTCCACTCACTTTCCCAGGAAGCCTTTCCCATTGGGCTGCTCCTTCAGCCACTTCCACAGGGGGTGGGCGTTATCCCCGTTCACATCAATCTTACTGAACATTGGGAACTCAGCATTGTATGACTTAGCAAAGTCCTTGATCTGAGCTTCAGTGCCAGGTTCCTAAAATGAACACATAAGACACGTAGTAAAATGGCCATAGAAGAAATGTTTTAGGTGAGAAAAATGTTTTTATGAAGAGAGGTGTAGCTACCTGACTCCCGAACTGGTTGGAAGGGAAGGCCAGGATGCGTAAACCTTTCTCAGCGTACTTCGCGTGCATCTCCGCAAACTGAGAATAGTTTACTGGGGTTTTCCCTCATTTAGAGGCAACGTTGACGATGATGACAACATCTCCCCTACACAAACACATTAGAACACAGGAGAGAACAGGTCAGAGGCTTTTGGAAGGAGTATGGTGAATGATATATAACATGATTGTGGTTATTTAGTATTTTGGAGTGCTGAGTAAACTTGTTTTTTCACCCACTAACCTGTATTTCTCGAGGGACACCTCGTTGCCATCAATATCCTTGGCAGAGAAGTCATAAATAGATGTGGCTGTCTGCCAGTCCTCTGTCGGGGCAGACTGCGAGAGAGGTGCGAAGAAATAGAGTAAGTCCAAATATTAAAAGTGTACCGTTTGCTGCTAGCTGGCTGGTGTGTGTGCAGGCACGCACGTGTGCTCACTCACACTCACTGTAAAGGAAAGACTCAGCAAATCTCTCTCTTTCAGAGTGATCGTCATCACTCAAATTAAATGCCTTTGCTCTCATCCATTCTACACGGAAATCCACATAATAACATATTTCGAAAATGTGTTTGAATGACAGAAAAACAGCAATTGATGTGTTAAAAAGTTACTGATTACAAGGGTGTATTTCCCCTCCAACAATAAATACTCTATGCACCTGGCATACATTCTCAGATAGAAAGATTCGACAGCAGATGTAAACATAAGAAAACCT
Source organism: Oncorhynchus nerka (assembly GCF_034236695.1). Classification (NCBI taxonomy): domain Eukaryota; kingdom Metazoa; phylum Chordata; class Actinopteri; order Salmoniformes; family Salmonidae; genus Oncorhynchus; species Oncorhynchus nerka. Next base: position 23,074,648 of record NC_088420.1, read on the forward strand.
GCCATAGCCAATATCGCCAAAACATTTCTCAGTGATCTTACTAAAGTCTGCAGCAAGACAGAGAAAAGGACAGCAGATCCTAGTAGACCCATGATTCCCTTTCAGTAAGGGATGTGACAGTATCCCTGTGATTTGACCGCACAGTCTTCTGTCCCACAGACCTTTGACTGACTGAGCCTTTCAGTACAGTACACACTCTAATCCCCCAATTTATGAAACTCTGACAATCAATAACTAGGAAGATATGGCATTCTTCTCTGATAGGATGCTTTTATGCTGACCAATGACAGGCAAAGGATGATAACGCCTACACAATCAGTGGTCCTCATTACATACTGTTATCTCTTCCTAGAAGTGACACAAAGTGTGACTTGCACAGGACAAAGGTAACCTCATCTTTGGGAACTGACCTTGCTAAATACATAATTCAAAAAGTACAGAACACAGTAGTACTTCTCTATGACTAAATGAACAGTAACATTTCACATCAACAATAACATTTTAAAAAGGATGGAGCAAAACTATCAATATGGTCCAAAAACCCACTATTACACCAAACAACAACTATATTTGGATGTATATTGCCCATATGCAGTGATCTTATATTTATGACCTTTGTTAGGATATCATATCAACTTAGATGAACCTTCACTTGACAAAGGCATACAATGAAACAATTTCTGTTTGCGATAGAGATTTTCAATTACAGTAGGCTATTCATACTGTAAGTCTCAACAAATGACTGGCACAAGAAAGCCTAATCATTCTGCACAGCAGGTAAACAAGGGTTTCAAAAAGACTCAGTTCTTTCCTATTTCAGAGGTTCTTTATTCCATCAAATGTCATAACATCTTTAGCATCATATGGTATAGAATAGATGCAGATGTGCATGGAGACTCATGTTTACATTTTCTAAGAGATAGGATTTTCTCAAGTATCAATCTTTAAATTTTAGGCCAGTGGTACAAGACAGTGGTTGGGCAACTACATTGATTCAGTATATATTATTTCACAATTTTGATAAGGTGCAAACTTTACTACTCAATGATGTCATCTTACAAACACAACAAGGTCAATTATACGCCTGATAAGATTGATGAGGGAGCAGGGAGGTTCTGACTTGTGATAGCACATAGCCTACCCTGTGTACACCCCAGATACCAAATAAATAATTAAACTGAAAACCAGCCAGATGATGATCATGTGTCCATACTTTTTCTGACATCCAGACACAATACCTTTTAACACCCTGTATGTACACAGCTCTTTCACAGACATCAAATGAAGAGAACATCATGTAGAGTAGTATAATTACATAAAACACACAAACATAATTAAATCCTAAATACATGCACTGCAAGTTAGGCCACTTTGCTATAGACAACGTTAGCAGGTTATCAGCACACACCAGAAGGGCTATTGAGAGAACGGTTTCATCGTATGTAACAGTCAACGGCACAACAATTAACTCTGCATATGGCTATAGTACTGTATACAATAGCCTACCATTGTGAATAAATATAATCCAATCACAAGAACGAGTCCACAGCTTGCCAATGTCCCAAATACTAAAACACGCTTAATTTGCCACGACATTGAATTGTATAAACTCCGCCTGCAGGGTTTGTTGGGAAACGTACTGCGTACGGTGTGTTTGAGCCTCTAGGGGGCGTGCCATCACTGTACTAATTTGCATGTTTTTCTCTGACTGAGCTAAGTCATACGGTCGTTAGTTTTTTTGTACATGTGCTAAGACATACCATTTATATTTGAAGAGGGTCAAATACAAATGCAGTTCTAATGACTGGTTAGATCAGTCAAAAATATTTAATTAATTGTTGGGAAATATCCGGTGACATCATCATTGCGCGCGCTCCTAATAACGCGTAACTGCAACGTGAGTTAGCATTAGCTAGTGAGAAGTACCTTACATGTATTGATATATCGTATACTGCACCGGTAATTAATCAAAACGCAATGGATGACGATGAAGAAACATATAGGCTATGGAAAATTCGGAAAACCATCATGCAGGTGGGTTACTGGGGTGAGCTGTTTGCTAGCTAACGTTAACTGTATCAACTTTAGTAGTAGCTAGCTAACTATCGGTAGCTGTTGTCAATATATGATACCCAAAGGTGAAGCAATTGATATTCACTAACTATAGTTCAATGGAGTATGAATGACTAATTAGCTATAGTTTTAGTGCATAAACAATGATAGAGGCCTCTAATGGCCGTGCTAACATTGGCAGCGCCGTTTAGGGCTTCCACCATTTTAATGTAGTCAACTGGGTGATACTTTCAACTTCATTGGCTGACCCAAATCTTGGAAGAACATTGGCCACTTCAAAATTGAGATCCAAAGATGAGTCCTATCTATTTGGCTATGATTCAATGGATTCAGTATATGAATGACCGGTCTTGTCACATTACATGGAAAGCGTCATTGTACAACTCTCTCCTTGTTGGTCAGCTGTGTCATGACAGAGGCTACCTGGTGACCCAAGATGAGTTGGACCAGACCTTGGATGAGTTTAAAAGTCAGTTTGGGGACAAACCCAGCGAGGGTCGCCCACGACGGACAGATCTCACTGTCCTGGTAGCACACAATGATGACCCCACAGACCAGATGTTTGTTTTCTTTCCTGGTATGTTATTGCCAATGTAGCCACAACATTGGGACCCAATGTGGCCTTAGGGACCACGTTGACTGTCATTGATGTTACAGTAATAAGTCAGCACCTGTCATTTGCCGTAGTCCTGTAACTTATGACGATATTGAATCCCTTCATTTTCACCCATGTAGAGGAGCCTAAAGTTGGTATTAAGACCATCAAGATGTACTGCCAGCGGATGCAGGAGGAAAACATCACACGTGCCTGCATTGTAGTTCAGATGGGAATGACACCTTCAGCTAAGCAGGTAAGGTTTGTGGATGTTGTTGGACACGAGATCTTACTTTTTCAAGCTACTGTGTTTGTTTTCAGCAGTCTTTTTTTTTCTTCACATCAAATTTTAGTCTCTAGTTGATATGGCCCCCAAATACATCCTGGAACAGTTTCTGCAGCAGGAGCTTCTAATAAACATCACTGAGCATGAGGTAAGCAGATGGAAAGTTGTTGCAATATCATTAAGATTGTAGTCATAAGACCTTTTGAACTGCTATGTGGCACACTTAACTAATCTTATTATGTAATTATTTTGTTGCAGCTAGTTCCTGAACACATAGTCATGACGAAAGAGGAACTGTCTGAATTGCTGTTACGATAGTATCCTTTTTCACAGCATGGATTTCAAAGTCGTACCTGGATAGAGTATAAATCCTGCGTTCTATGGACTGGATTCACATGCATAGTCACCCCAAATGAGAATCTATTGATCTAACACTAGATTGAGCTATATAGAGATACTTGTGTGTTGGGATTTCTTGATTTGTGTCTCAGTAAACTGAAGGAGAGCCAGCTGCCTAGGATCCAACAAGGAGATCCTGTAGCCCGGTACTTTGGATTGAAAAGAGGCCAGGTACAAGATCAATCTCCTCGACCTAATGTAGTTAAAACATTTCTGAAATAATTGATTTACTTGGCTCTCGTTTCTCTTTGCTGTGACAGGTAGTAAAGATAATCAGACCCAGTGAGACTGCTGGACGATACATCACCTACAGGCTGGTCCAGTGAGGATTTCAATGTGAGTGCTTGGTGAATATTAGGGCTGTTTCCTAACCAGCATCTCTATATTGTACATTTTTTGTATGACAATACATTTCATTATTCAGATGGGCATTTGAGAATGTTAATTCTACTCTTGTTCCTTTAGGTATGTTGCTGTACTAAGGGACAGCGTGTGAGCCAATAAAACTCATGGATTATTCCACAGCTGGCCTCATCTCTTTGGATTAAGTTCAGTTTTTGTTAATTTGTTCAATAAATCATTTGGAAAGATATGTATGGCGATGCCAGTTATCATTTTAATATGGTTTGACCATCCAGACAATGCATATTTTAGTTGTCTAAAAATGTGGGCACGGTCAGGACAAAGGGCACATATGAGCATGTCACCTAGAGAGTAGCAGCAGGTATACATGAGGCTATGGTTGTTTTACAAGGCAACATTTAATAGCATTCTCTTTATTACTGACAATGTCAAAACAGTGAATCCAGCAAATACATCCAACAACTGTTAAGATAAAGTTGGATTTTATTGCTGAAATAACCAGCAGCACTTTGAATACCTGGAATAATGATCTTAAATCACACGACAACTCACTATTCAAGCATAAGAGCAATGTAAATACTTTTTAAACTAGATTATCGCTATGCCAATTTGTAAAGCAGATGATTTAATATTAAGTCACAGCTTGTTTTAACTAGAATTAATGCTGACAGAAAACAGCTAAGTGTCCATGATTTTTTATTTATTTAACCAGGTAGGCTCGTTGAGAACAAGTTCTCATTTGCAACTGCGACCTGGCCAAGATAAAGCATAGCAGTGTGAACAGACAACACATGGAGTAAACAATTAACAAGTCAATAACACAGAAAAAAAAAAAGAGTATAGGCATGAGGTAGGCGAATAATTACAATTTTGCAGATTAACACGAGTGATAAATGATCAGATGGTCATGTACAGGTATTGGTGTGCAAAAGAGCAGAAAAGTAAATAAAACAGTATGGGAATGAGGTAAGTAAAATTGGGTGGGCTATTTACCGATAGACTGTACAGCTGTAGCGATCAGATGGTGAAATTGGTGAGGGAGATAAGTCTCCAACTTCAGCGATTTTTGCAATTCCAGTCACAGGCAGCTGAATGAATGTGTCGTGTAGTATTACATGACATTCTAATGCCAAAGTTAAAACCAAGATTCATGGTAACATCCACCAGACTGGAAGTACACTTAAAACACCGTAAAGCCTTTGTGGTTGACACATTGCACAGGCCGTGTTTACACAAACTGGCTCCCTGTCCCTGGGCAGCAGACTAACCTTTGACCTGCCTAGAACATGGTTGTTGGACTGATTCACGTTGAGCTCAGACGCCTCTAGGTCTGGGGGCTCATGGTCCAAGGCATCGGGACCAGGACTCTCCTGGCCTGGAACCAGGTCAGTCTGAGGTAGAGACTTTCTGGAGAGTTTCAGGCTATCCTTGCAGCTCAGTTGGGAATCTTCTGTGCTGACCTTGCTCTCCTGTTAGACCAGGCTGTGGGGACAGTGTGTGGACCCCCTCCCAGTCTCATCCAGCTCTGAGTCAGAGTCCACCATTTGCTCACTGGAACCCAGGGAGCCTGGAGAACTGCCTGCATGGAGAAAAAGTGAAGGGATGTAATGAAGTGACACTGGTCAGACTCACCTGGATAAATACAAATATAAAGATGTACTAAAATCAAAAAGGCAAAAGGTAATTCTTCACAAGTCCATCTAAACATCTCTTACCACAGCCCTCCATATTGTCAGTCTGTTCTGCTCTGTTCCTCATTGGCATCCTATTCCTCTACATCAGCTACCGCAGCACTGCTGTTCTCATCTATACCTGCACCGACAGTCTACCAGCAGGGGGAGACAAACACAAAACCTAAGATAAAATAGGGAGCTGGAGTTCAAACCATTCACAACTCTGGTATTAGTTGAGCTATTGTGGGTAGGTGAACAGAAAGCGTTCACATTCTTTGTATGTTTGAAATGTTCTTTAACATGTAATTTTGCTGATCTAAAGTATGTACACACATCCTCTGCAACCAAAGACAGGCACACAACACACCTGTTGGGTGGAGAATGGGTGACTGCTGGAGGACTGGAAGATGGCTGTGTAAAAGACTGAGAGTCTCTATGATGCGGGCCTGATGGGGGTAGTCCACAAGAGAGGACAGGGACACTGTGGCCCCAGTGGGCCGGGGCCACATCAGAGAGGGGCCAAACACGATGCCCAGGTTAAATGGGACTCATCTTATTGTCCTGCTCCAACTCTGCAATCCTGAGGACAGAGCAGGGAAGGGGGCAACATGTATGATATGACAGGGAGAGGTTTAACAAAAAAAAAAGTTAAACATGGAAGGGGTGAAAACTTTTAAACATTAAAATCCTTAACTGAAAAAAGATGCAGAATGTAAACAGCATAGTGGGTCAATTTCTGCAACAACTGAAACGCTAGCATGTTAAAACAGTGCTGTCATACCGTGTCCATAGACTGCTTACAGGGTTAGAAAGACAAATGATTCAATGACAGATTGGTTAAACTATCCCTTTAATATAATATGTGCTCGGGCTGCCATTGTCATCATGTATCACAGCTAAACGGAGTTTCATTCATTATCCAGAAACGTGTTGGATTATTCAATGAAGATATTTGTAATACAGGGATGTTACATTACAAATACTTATGGGTGGACAAGGTGATGATTTTCTGTTCTAGAAATGAAAAACAATGACAAGGGCAGATATTCTTTGCCATATCAGTAATCTTTAATGAACCAAATATTTACAAAAATCAGTCATTTTAACAGAAATGAAGCAGGATAGAAAATTGAGCTTCAATATATCCAGTGTTCTGTGAATGTCCATAATTGAATGTCCATAATTGTTTGAGCATTTCCCATTCAGGCACATCACGTTGCGCATAAGAACAGCCCTTAGCCGTGGTAAATTGGCCATATATCACATACCCAATCAGAACCCAAAATATAAGCTTGTTATACTCCATGGTTTGTTGACAAAGTAAATCTAAAACACTGAAAAGCCTCAATATGGTTAACTATATATATTTTTAGATAATCAATGGTCAGTCCTTGCATACATAGCACTCGTTTTGACCACAAAGGTGGGATGACCACTTTTTAATTTAGGATTCCAGCTTTAAAATGCTTTTTTTTGTTCAAATGACATCCTTGACAGCAAAGTTGTTGGTAACGTCTCTATCGTTTTGATTTAAAAATTGCATTTATTTTTTAAAAAGTTGTAGAAATACAAAAACACTGATTTTTTAAATTAGAATTTCCAGCTAAATGAAACATCTTCCGCTCTTGGAATTAGACATAAAGAAAGGTGTGAGCGCTGGTCTGCGGAAGCCATTGCCTAAATTCCCATGTCTGTAGGCAGCCCTAGCATTGGCCCTCCAACTTACCTCTCCAAAGAAGATGTTGGTCCAACAGAAGGACAAAACAAACCAAGTGATCCTTGAAGGTTGAAGTTGAGAGCATTTCACATCTCCCATTTAAGAGGCTATTGCCTTGTTGTGCAGGCGACTGCCGAATGACTGAACTTTATCATAAATAGCGACTGATTATGATTTGTAGATCAGTCAGTCACATCACGGTTTTGATGCTCTCGAACACAGCCGTTGTCTGTGCACTCTAGAGTTATAGTTCTGGAATGGTGTGCTCTAATCTAAAGTTCTGTAGCTGGACCCCACTCAATGTCATCAGTCTCTTCATTGTCAGAGCTGTCACTGCCTCGGATCCGAGTGCGTCTCGTTTGGACAGCCTGGTGGTGAGCCAACCTATCAGGAGATAGAAGAGAGAGGGCATTACTAACTGTCAGTTCAGTCTTACTCAACTTGGATAGAATAATTTGGACTAGGACTGGAGTAGTTGCTCAATTGCTAAGGTTGGTTTATAGACAGGCATTTTGATGACCATGTGTGAAACAAACATTGTCATACAGATTAATTTGATCAGATATTAGTCTACTTCACTAACACAATGAACAATGGAGACGCTTTCCTCTCCTGAGATTCTGCCATACGGGTCTGAAAGAGGGAAAGAGGTCATGAGTCAAAATCACTGGAGACCAAGTTAACAGAGTATTTTAGCCTTTGGAAGGAAACTGCGAGTTAATAGAGGATCTGTAAGAGTTTGTGCTATGCTGAACTGTGACAGTCCCACCAGTACCTGTTGATGTTTCTTCTCTATGACTGACAGTGTGACATCTGGGGGGCTCTCTGGCAGCAGTTCAGCCAATGGGGGCTCAAGCACAGAGACTCTGGGGTCAGGGGCTATGAAGTCAGGGGGTGGTCGGAACAGCCTGGTCAATGGCCCTGAAGTCCGAATCTGAGAAGCTATGATAGGGTCGGATTTCATCAGCAACGTCAACGTGGGGAGGGCTGTCAGATGGACGACGGGTCGATCTGGGCTCAGACACATGCATCAGGGGTGGAACCTCTCTCAGGGACTCGGGGGAGGGGTACTCAGAGGCAGGCTCTGAAGACCGGGCCAGAGCGGTGAGCCTGGACATCCGGAGCTGATTGCTGGGATCAAATGGTTCCTCCAGGTCCTCATTATCAGTGTAGACCTCTCCGTCTGTGTCCTCCAGTTCGCTGGCAGCACTCAGGTAGTCCGAGTGGGTCCGGTCCAATGCATCCAGCTCCTCCTCTCCGCCTCCCTCCAACTAACACACACACACACACACACACACACTTACTTATTTTGCTCTTTATACCACCAGGTAAGTTTGTGAGAGCAAATTCCCAGTTTTACTGTGAGCTGGGATCTGTCTGTGTTACCGTGACTTCTGAGTCCCAGACAAGTTTGGCCTGCTGGTGTCTGATCTTGTCTTTCAGAGTCTCATACCACACATTAGAGCTGGGCTGGAGATCAATATGAGCTGGGAACAATGGGAAGAATGAGACAGTTTTTAATAAAACCACTTGGGACATGTTTTTATTTTATTTTTACAGATAAACCATGTAAGAGCAAAAACAGCATGTATGTGTTTTGATAACACAGGTGTGTGTGTTAACCTGTGAACAGATGGCTGCAGTGCTTCCTCATCTTGAGGGCCTGTGTGTAGAGGCGTCTGGAGCTCTTGTTGGAGTTGGGGCACATCCTCTGCCTCATGACCTTGACGTCCTTCCTGCTGTGTGGGTCCAGGAACAGAACCATGGGGTGGTACTGGATGTAGTTCAGATGCTCCACGGCAGTAGGAGTAATGTCCAGCAGAGGGTGCTTGTTCTGGAAACAGAGTGAAGAAACACACAGGGCATTCTTCAATTCTGGTACTGGAGTCAAACAAGCATACAGCAGTTGTACGTCTGCTCTGTCTCACACCAAAACAGGTCACATCCCAGTTTGTTTCATCACCTTCTCTGCAATCCTTCGTACTGTGTCCAGCTTGATGACCGTGGAAGTAGTGTCTGTGCCACTACTACGAGGAGCCATCTCCGCCACCTCATATTCATCAGGCATCTCTCTGGCCAGCTTCTCCATGGCCACATCGTTCAGAGGACCCATGATGACGATTGGCCGTTTGAAATTAGCTGGAGAGCCACATGGGTCAAAAGGCGTACATGTGTGGATTCAAAATACAAAAAGTACACAAACGTTTAAAGTGTTTGACTATTATGTGAACTATTATGCAATATATAAAACTGTCCCTACCTTTTCTGAGCAGAACTCTCTCGTATGCTGGGAATTTGCCCTGGATGGTAAGCTGGAGCAGGTCATCATGAGTCCTACGGACGTTCTTCTTGGCCCCTCTGAGCCCCCGTAGTTTCCAGAACTCTACCCTGGGCCCTGATACCTGGCGATCCCCTTCTCCACTGGCCCTCTGAGCCTGCTCCATTCTGGCCAGAGTCTCGGCCCTGAGAGAGACGGAGAGGAAATACCATGTGGAATAAAAGCAACCCCAATGACAGTATCATTAAGTGTACACATTGGAAATAAGTGCAGTACGTTGCTCTGTAACCATATACATCCAAACCCAACCAACAAAGGAATAAACCAAACAACCAATCATTCTAGTCTCAACTCACCTGACCTGGTTGGGGATGGTGCCCTTGTCCAGCTCATGCAGGTCGTTGCCCATGCGTATAGCCAGCCACTTTCCCAGCTTGCCCCTGTGCATGGTGTCCACCACCCTGAACACCTCTCCCCTGGTGAAGGCTATGCCGATGTCGCCCTCCGCCACATTGTCATAGTGGGTCCGGACGTAGAACGAGTCCCCCAGGTTGGACTTCAGGATCTTCTTGTAAACTGACGAGAGGAAGAATAACTCCGTCATTTAGGAATAACTTAATCATTTGTATGTACCTTATTACTGGGGTTATTACCAAAGTAATTACATAGAAAATGTCACACTGACAAGTCCTCTGAAATCAACCACAATTCTTCCACCCTGCACCTGCTTCAGTCTGAGGTAATACTCACTGTCCATCTTGTTCTGAGTACGGATGTTGACCGGCTCCCCTCTCTTGATGTTGATCAGGAACATTGCAGCTTCCTCACGGTTGAAATAACCAAAGTCCACCCCATTCACCTACAACAAGACCATAGCCCATGAGTGGTGAAAGACGTGTTGCATATACTGTAGTGTAGATACTCTTGATCAGCACTTCAGTGGTCACCAACACTTGTCCCAGAGAGCTACAGTGTGTGCAGGCTTTTACTTCAGCACAGCATCATTTAAAAAAACAATCAACTAATCAAGATCTTAGTTGAATCAGCTGTGTTCGTGCTGGGCTAGAACAAAAACCTACACACCCTGTCCCGGTGGTGACCACTGCTGTGATCAGTGGGTCTTCACCTGCATGATCTGGTCCCCCTCCTTCATACCCTGCTCCTGAGCGGGGCTGTTGGGCTGAACCCCATCCACAAAGATGCCCACATCGTTGCCTCCCACCAATCTCAGACCAACGCTCCCCTCCTTCACAAACGACACTGTGTTCAGATCTGAGCTGTATAAATAGAGTAAACAGTTTTGAAAAAAGGAGTAACATCAAAATGAGAATTTATGAAAAGGAGCATTGTCTAGTCTTATATTCTACAGACTATAGCAGGGTATCCCTACTGGCAGCAAAACAAAACAAAATGTTTGTCTGTCATTGTTGGACATAAGACTAAAAACACCAGCAAATCAGCTCCAACTAATTTTAATTTTGGAAACCTGTTCCAAAGTATTCCCAAGCATAATAAGGAAATGCGATCGAATACAAATGTAAGCAAGGTTTAAAAATATTGTTTTAGTCAAATATTATCTGTTTCGGTTAGCATGCTAGTAGATACCCATAGACTTCCAGTCATTGCGTTAATGCTAGTTAGCATAGACTTGAAAAACTAACACTAACTTCCTTTATACTGGACACAGACACAAAAATGGTATCCACGAGTTCATATGACTCTGGGAAATAGATAAAAGGGCCTCATTGCCAGTATGCCTTTAATGTTGGCTATTTGGGTGTAAATAAAACTCACCCCAAGCTAGGTGTAGGAATGGAGTCTGGGGGTAGGGAGTAGAGGGGTTCCTCTGTCTTGGCTGAAATGGAAATAACAGTTAAGACCTTCCATCCAGAGTTACTAATAAACTCAGCAAAAAAAGAAACGTCCTCTCACTGTCATCTGCGTTTATTTTCAGCAAACTTAACATGTGTAAATATTTGTATGAACATAAGAGTCAACAACAAGACATAAACTGAACAAGTTTCACATACATGTGACAAACAGAAATGAAATAATGTGTCCCTGAACAAAGGGGGGGGGTCAAAATCAAAGGACCAGTCAGTATCTGGTGTGGCCATCAGCTGCATTAAGCACTGCATCTCCTCCTCATGGACTGCACCAGATTTGCCAGTTCTCGCTGTGAGATGCTACCCCACTCTTCCACCAAGGCACCTGTAAGTTCCCGGACATTTCTGGGGGAATGGCCATAGCCCTCACCCTCCGGTCCAACAGGTCCCAGACGTGCTCAATGGGATTGAGATCCGGGCGCTTCGCTGGCCATGGCAGAACACGGACATTCCGGTCTTGCAGGAAATCAGGCACAGAACGAGCAGTATGGCTGGTGGCATTGTCATGCTGGAGGAGCCTGCAGGAAGGGTACCAAATCAGGGAGGATGTCTTCCCTGTAACACACAGCTTGGAGATTGCCTGCAATGACAACAAGCTCAGTCCGATGATGCTATGACACACCGCCCCAGAACATGACGGACCCTCCACCCCAAATCAATCCCGCTCCAGAGTACAGGCCTCAGTGTAACACTCATTCCTTTGAAGATAAATGTGAATCTGACCATCACCCCTAGTGAGACAGAAAACCGCGACTCGTCAGTGAAGAGCACTTTTTGCTTGACCTGTCTGGTCCAGTGACGGTGGGTTTGTTGCCGTTGATGTCTGGTGAGGACCTGCCTTACAATAGGCCTACAAGCCCTCAGTCCAGCCTCTCTCAGCCAATTGCGGACAGTCTGAGCACTGATGGAGGGATTGTGCGTTCCTGGTGTAACTCGGGCAGTTGGTGCCATCATGTACCTATCCCGCAGGTGTGATGTTCGGATGTACCGATCCTGTGCAGGTGTTACATGTGGTCTGCCACTGCGAGGATGATCAGCTGTTTGTCCGGTCTCCCTGTAGCGCTGTCTTAGGCGTCTCACAGTACAGACATTGCAATTTATTGCCCTGGCCACATCTGCAGTCCTCATGCCTCCTTGCAGCATGCCTAAAGCACATTCACGCAGATGAGCAGGGACCCTGGGCATCTTTCTTTTGGTGTTTTTCCAGAGTCAGTAGAAAGGCCTCTTTAGTGTCCTACGTTTTCATAACTGTGACCTTAATTGCCTAACGTCTGTAAGCTGTTAGTGTCTTAACGCCCGTTCCACTGATGCATGTTCATTAATTGTTTATGGTTCATTGAACAAGCATGGGAAACAGTGTTTAAACCCTTTACAATGAAGATCTGTGAAGTTATTTGGATTTTTACTAATTATCTTTGAAAGACAGGGTCCTGAAAAAGGGACATTTCTTTTTTTGCTGAGTTTACATTATAAAAGAGGACATTGGAGAGCTGATACTTACAGTAGACTGGAGGGTTGCTCTTCATTGATATCCCAGTGCGGACATCGCCATTGACTCTGTATGGAATACTACAAGAGAAGAGATGCATTACCATTCACTCACATTTACACAATAACGCTTCTACACTGAGTTGAGGTCAGAGAAAGTGGGAGCACACACACTTGTGATCAAATTGACTTGAATAGTGACAGTGACTTTGGTCACAGAAGAGCATTCTTTTTTTATGATGGTTAATTAAAACTGTTCTTTACCTGGTTGTCTATAGTGGTTTCTAGAAGATACTGTAAACTAGAGTTTTACCTGTGGTTGCTCTCCACATCTGTACTCCCAGACCTTCTAGGGGGTGAGGGTGTACTGTCCGAATCAGAGGAACCTGAACAGGGCAAACAGAGGATCAGGATACATATCTGGCCATAATGGCCATGTTCTCTTATAATCTCCACCCGGCAGAGCCAGAAGAGGACTGGCCACCCCTCAGAGCCTGGTTCCTCTCTAGGTTTCTTCCTTGGTTCCTGTCTTTCTATGGTGCTTTTCCTAACCACCATGCTTCTACATCTGCATTGCTTGCCGTTTTAGGCTGAGTTTCTGTATCACACATTGTGATATTACTGATGTGAAAGGGCTTTATAAATACATTTGATTGAAATTTGACATGGTGCCTTCAGAAAGTATTTATACCCCTTGACTTATTCTACACTCAATACTCCAGAATGACGAAGTGAAAACATGTTTTTATGATTTCACATTTATTGAACATGAAATAGATATGTAATTTACTTAAGTATTCAATCCTCTGTTAATACTTTGTAGAAGCATATGTCATTATGAGGTACGGTGTTAAGAGATGGGTTTGAGGAAAACAAATCTAATCAATTTTGAATTTAGTCTATAACACAACAAAATGTGGAATAAGTTAAGGGGTATGAATTCTTTCTGAAGGCACTGTACATGTTCAGACTTTAGGATTTCCAACCCCAAAATTCCATCTTCTTAGACGGTGCTCATCTTTCACAGGAGGGACACTGACCTGAGACTGGACTGAAGGGGGTCATGCCTTGTCGAGGGGGGTCCTGTCTCACTACTGGAGCTGGAGAAGACTTCATCTCAGGCAGAGCTCTGGGAGAGAGAGAGAGCAATCACACTCAATATAATACCCTTACTGTATCAACTACTTGAGTCCCCGAGTTGACAAGGTAAAAATCTGTCGTTCTGCCCCTGAACAAGGGAGTTAAACCCACTGTTCCCAGGTAGGAAGTCATTGTCAATAAGAATTTGTTCTTAACCGACTTGCCTCGTTAAGTAAAAGGTTACATGTAAAAAATAAAATATTTAGGGGTAGGCAAGTAGATTCAGCCGTGGGATGATTTTTGTTTGAGCGGATGGTCGGGGGCCAGAACACAATACTTTAAAAATAAATGTACCCAGCAAATTTAACAAATTATTATTTTCAATGACCGCCTAGTGTAACAGTATAACTTTAGACCGTCCCCTCGCCCATACCCGGGCGCGAACCAGGGACCCTCTGCACACATCAACAACAGCCACCCTCGAAGCATCGTTACCCATCGCTCCACAAAATCCGCGGACTACTACTTCAAGCTCTCAGAGCAAGTGACGTCACCGAGTGAAACACTATTTAGCGCGAACCCCCGCTAACTAAAAGCTAGCGTTTCACATCCGTTACACTAGGAACAGTGGGTTAACTGCCTTGTTCAGGGGCAGAGCGACAGTTTACCTTGTCAGCTCGGGGATTCGATCTTGCAACCTTTCGTTTACTAGTCCAACGCTCTAACCAATAGGCTATGTAAGACCAAAAAGATCTTGTTTTTTAAATATGTCATACTCTAATTACATTGAGACACGATCACATTTAACCAAATTCTTGTCAATTCATTACTAATAACTTGTGCACCCCAAAAAACTAAACAAAAAAAGAACACTTGGACAGTTTTGGCCTATTGCTGACCTCTGACTTATATACATTTATACTCCTCGACTTATTCCACATTTTCTTGCATTACAGCCAGAATTCAAAATTGATTAGAGCTCTCAATATTTACCCATGTATTCTTTTCAGAATTCTTCAAGCTCTGTCAAATTGGATGATCATTGCTAGACAACCATTTTCAAGTCTTGCCATAGCTTGGACCTGCCCAATATCAGGTTCTATCAATGGTGTGCCCACCTTTGTTATATTTCTGACTGGATCACAAATGATGACTCCTCTATTTGGTTAGACATTGAGACTTCTTTCAAAATACCCCTTACAGGATCTTTTATTTTTCAGAAGATCACTGCAATAATCCCGTTACACTTAACACACTCAAAGTATGGAGGTCAGTTCAACGCTTCCTGGGAAGGTCCAAACTAACCTCTGCTCTTACCCCAATTCTTAACAACACAGATTTCAGTCCAGGATTGCTGGATGCTGGCTTTAACTTATGGCTTAATAAGGGCATACGCAGGCTAAATGACTTATTTGCTGATAAGATTTTGTTGTCATTTGAGCAGATGGTCGAGAAATATCGACTCCCAAAGCAGGACTTTTTCCACTTCCTACAAGTAAGACATATTCTTAAGAGCACCACCTTAATTGGTAACCCTGATGTGTCTGTCATTGAAAGAATGCTTTTTTTCCCACAAAGGAAAATGTCTGTAAGTCTGTTTTGAGATACTTTAAGGTCCTTTTCTGCTGTCAGGGTGGGTGAAACAAGTGTGGGAGAAAGAATTGTCTGTTACTATTGACTATTGACGAAGAGATGTGGGAGGACATTTGGAGATATGCAAAAACAATATCTATATGTAATCGTACTAGAGCATTCCAATTAAGAATAATACACAGATTGCATATATCCCCAAATCGCAGACATGGTTTTAGCCCCACTTCCTCTTCCCCTCAGTGTCTTAAATGCAAAACGGATACAGGCACCCTAACACATTGTTTATGGTCATGTACCAAAATACAAAGATACTGGTCTGGTGTTCTGCAAGAAATTGAAAAGATCCTAGGGGTTGATCTAGAATTGGACCCAGTTTCTTTACTGTTAGGTCTCCCTAGTAGGCATGTTACTTCTGTGGGTAAAAGGAGGCTTTACAACATCATCATTTCTGTTTGTAAGTTTGTTTAAAATGTATGTATTGAGAGACTCAATGATGGGAATGGGGTGAGAGAAGCACCGAGTGGGAAGAGGAAAATGGTGTACGTATGTATGGGTGTGTATGTATGTGTGTGCGTACGCGTATATATGTGTATATGCATGAGTGTGTATATATATATATATATATATATATATATATATACGCGTAGATATGTGTAAGTGGGTGCTGTTTATCTTATTTTTTTTTATGTGTGCTTTGTCTCTGTTGTTGTATCTCTTAATATGGGTGAAAATTGTTACAAAAAAAAGAAAAAAAAGTCTTGCCATAGATTTTCACACAGATATAATTCAAAAATGTAACTCCGCCACTAGATTTCAGCCTTGTGTTTTAGGTTATTGTCCTGATGAAAGGTGAAATCAACTCCCAGTGTCTTTTTTTCCCTGAAAATCTCCCCAGTCCTTAACGATTACAAGAATACCCATAACATGATGCCGCCACCACTATGCTTGAAAATATGGAGAGTGGAACAGCAGTGTGTTATGTTTGGGGCAAATCAAATACAACACTCTATTCAGGACAAATAGTGAATTGCTTTGCCATATTTTTTGCAGTATTACTTTAGTGCCTTGTTGCAAACAGGATGTATGTTTTAGAATATCTTTGTTCTGTACAGGCTTCCTTCTTTTCACTCTGTCAATTAGGTTAGTATTGTGGACTAAATACAATGTCATTGGTCCATCAGTTCTATCAGTCTTTAAACTCTGTTTTAAAGTCACCATTGCCCTCATGGTGAAATCCCTGAGCGGTTTCCTTCCTCTCCGGCAACTGAGTTAGGAAGGACACCTGCATCTTTTGTAGTGACTGGGTGTATTGATACACCATCCAAAGTGTAATTAATAACTTCACCAAGCTCAAAAGGGATATTCAATATCTGCCAATAGTTGTCCTAATTTGCAATGCATTGACAAATCTCCCTTTGTTTTATTTCACCAGGTAGGCTAGTTGAGAACAAGTTCTCATTTACAACTGTGATCTGGCCAAGATAAAGCAAAGCAGTTCGACACATACAACAGAGCTACACATGGAATAAACAAACTTACAGTCAATAGTACAGTAGAAAAAGTATATATACAGTGTGTGCAAATTAGGTATGACAAGGGAGGTATAAGGAAATAAATAGGCCATGGTGGCGAAGTAATTACAACATAGCAATTAAACACTGGAATGGTAGATGTGCAGAAGATGAATGTGCAAGTAGAGATACTGGGGTCTTCCCTGGTCTTTGTGGTTGAATTTCACTGCTCGTCTGAGGGAACTTACAGATAAGTCTATGTGTGGGGTACAGAGATGAGGTAGACATTCGAAAACTGTTAGTTAAATGCTATTATTGGACACAAAGTGAGTCCATGCAACTTGGGCGACTTGTTAAGCACATTTAAACTCCTGAACTTATTTCGACTTGCTATAACAAAAGGGGTTGAATAGTTATTGACTCAAGACATGTCAGGCCAGTGACAAAAAAAAACTTATTTTAATCCATTTCAAATTCAGGTTGTAACACAACAAAATGTGGAAAATGTCAAGGGGTGTGAATACTTTCTGAAGGCATTTGTCAGTGTTGTTTCAAATGTTCACCCAGTTCCTTGTATAAGTAGAGTAACCAGTCTAGCATCCTGTCTTTATCTTCAGAGAATCTAGTGCACTGAAGCAGTCAGTATTGAAACCGTTTTGACTAAACGTGTTTGTGTGCCAATGTTATAGAAGAGTTGTTGTGTGTCTGTCTGCCTGACCTGTATCGGTTCTTGGATACCCTGGAGATGGAGCCACCACTGTCATTAGACTCCCGTCGAGGGACGGATGCGTAACTTGCCTCCGACTCGGATCCTGAGTGCCCTGGGGACATGGACACACACATTTTTGTATTTCACCTTTATTTAAAACCAGGTAGGCTAGTTGAGAACATGTTCTCATTTACAACTGCAACCTGGCCAAGATAAAGCAAAGCAGTTCGACACAAACACCACCACATAGCTAAACAAAGCACAAAACAGACCACACGATAAGTTACAAATACAGTTAAGTCAATATGCACACACCTTTAGCAGGATTGCTCGCTGTGACACTGGGGGCTTTCCACTTGGGGGGCTCCACCTGGGGAAATATGGCTACCAAGGGAGTGGCTCTGGAAGAGAAGAGGGAGGTTGGAGTGAGGGAGGAAGACAACAGAACTCAGTTACGTGTGGAAAAGGGGACCCGTGGCTAAAATAGATAATGATGAGGATGAGAAGAGTGATATTCACCTTAGGGCCTCTGGGGGAGCTGTCTCACATGGCTAACCACGTCATGAGCATATGGACAATTTAGCATCATTGTTGCGTTAAATTCAAAAAGAGTACCTCAGTCTGTTATTCATGCCATTAATGCTAACCCATCCATGTATCATTTCAAATGCATTTTAAGATTAAGGCAGGTAAGAGGCAATCATTAAGTCAGGTAAGAGGCTATCATTAAGTCAGGTAAGAGGCAATCTCCATGTTGCTTTGATCATACTGCTGATTGCTTTTTGACCAGATTCAACCACATGTACAGTAGAGAAGTGCTCATTGGAAGTCACTTTTATTTGATTGTTAAACAGAACCTCACAGTAGGCACAAGAACAACATGTATTATGGGGTACAGCGTAATCGTCAATCAAGGCCAACAGACCAAAAATATAATAATTCATGAAAACTTAACAGTATATTAATAATAGCACAAGAGCGGAAGGAGGAGGTGGGTGGCATGCATCAGCTGCCCAGTGCCCCAGTCCAGGGGCTCCTGCTGGGACTTGGGAGGGGGTAGGATGGTAGGGGTGGGCCTCATCGGTACCTGTATCTGCTCCGGGAGTCCTGACTGTGGGCGGGCCCGGAGCTGCTGTCTGACTCAGATTCAGAGTCTGGGGAGAGAACAGGGGTAATGCTCTAATTATGTGGCCGTTTCTACCTCGTTTCAATGCACTTACAATGTTCTGTCAAGGTGTTCCTGTTGTGGAACTTGAGGTACTGACCTGGGAGTGGGGCTTTGACAGGAGAGGAGACCCGTCGAGGAGGATCCTGACGAATGGTGATGGGGGAGGCTCTCAGTGTCCTAGGGTGGGGCAGGTTAGGGAGCACTCTGTATCTGGAGTGGTCCTCTATGACTCGGGAACTCTCTCCTCTTCTGGGGGGTGGGGAGGCACTGCGGTCCGAGTCCGACTCTGACACCACTACACAGACAGACAGAGTGAAGGAGAGCAAGATACCGTGAAAGAGGAGAGAGAAACAGTGAAGGAGAGTGAGAGGGAGGGAGAGAACATGTTATTATCACGATCCACTCAGTGTCATTTGATGAGATTTCCCAATAGGCCGTGCGGTGTTTACCTTTGCGAGGTCTCAAGGTGGAGGAGGAGGGACGGGAGGAACGTGGGGCGACCCAGTCAAAGACGGCAGGTGAGGCTTTGGGGTTGGGGAGGGTGGACAGCCCTGAAAGAGTTCTACAGCAAGAGAGAAATACTCCCAATGAAACACACTAAGACAGAAAATATCAAACCAAATGTGTCTAATTTGAGGTTTGAGGTGAACCCACCTGTATTTGTTGGCGTGGTCTGGGCTGTCCTTCCTGACAGGAGTTGGTGATGCACTACAGTCAGACTCAGACTCTGAGAGGGCTGGATTGAAATACACAGATCAGGTCAATATGACAGATTACACATGAGTGGGATGGACCAATGCTTATGACTGGACTCACCTCGGTGAGAGGGGTAGGCTTTAGCAACAGGCCGGGACAGTGTCGACCGCACCGGGGACGGATCACGTGACTTAACTACTAGAGGAGGATCAGCTCTTCTGCAACAAGCCAGAGAGACAGAATGCCTTGTCATACATAGGTCAAAAGTTGACTTGTCACTTAAAGGGAAAATCCACCGTTTAATTAACAGTGTTAAATAACACTAATATGTGAGAACAATATTTTTTGGTGAACAAATGGCATTACAATAAGGTTGGTAGCAACATGGAAAATCGTTGTGGAAATCTGTTGCAGTAGACTACAAAATCCACAATGCAATGCTCCCTCTATGGGCTGACTGGCTAGGTAACTGACTACCTAGCAAGCTAACATGGCTACACAATATCAGCATGTAAAGTCACTAGTTAGTGCAGTTTGTTTAGGCGATTTCACAGCTATCAATTTAGGAGTCTACAATCTCACCATGTTCAACCTGCAGATCAACGTGCCTCACAGAATGGAGTCTTTTGAGATGGGAAACGTTGCCCATGCTACGTCAATGTAGTACATGTAACCTACATATCAATACACACACACAAACCAGTCGGTTTTTTGAAACCAGGTTTGCTGTTCATCTGAGCAATATAAATTGGAAAGGAGTTCCATGCAATAATGGCTCTATATAATCACGTATGCTTTCTTGAATTTGGGGACTGAAAATACCCCTGGTGGCATGTCTGTTGGGGTAAGTGTGCGTGTCAGAGCTGTGTGCAAGTTGACTATGCAAACTATTTGGAATTTTCAACACATTAATCTTTTCTGAGATGTGAGATAATCAACCTGCCATCTGTAATATAGTATTGCTTTGGAATCGGACATTACATGTGAGGAAAATAGGCACGTGTCTCAACATATACACTAACGTTGAGAAGGGATTGCGTGAGGATTAGCTTAGCAACCACATGATCCAGCATGACAATGTGAATGCGATTGGTCGACAGTCTGCTGGTTGGGGCGTTAAACGTTCCTTCAGTCATTGGATTCCTCTCTGGGAACAGCACCATGCAATGCACCTTGGACTAAAGAGGCAGAGCAATAGGAAAAATGTGCTAGACCCGCTGTTAAATAAATCATTTCTCGAGGTAGGAATATCGCAAAAATATGATCAATGGCTTATCTCCTCCCGAGGTATGACATCAGCCAGTATTAAAATATGACTTGTATGATAGAATTATTTTCGCGATGTAAAACTTCCATTGTAGTGAGGGAGACTATCACAGTGCTACGTCATACCGGACGGATTTCTGCCGGCTTGAACGACAGTAACTCAGATACACATAAAAACATGAAATTACCCAGGTAATCGATAGAACGTCACTCGAGATGCACAAAAACAATATAACATTCCAAATGTGTGAACCGTTCCTATAAGAAATGTTGGCTTAAGTACAGACATCTCAATAAGATCAGAATAGGTGAAATAAGCATGTTTCAGGTGAGGTAACCTGCGTGTGCGTCGTTCTCTAGTTGCAGAGCGTGACACTCTGTCTCTGGGAGTGGGGATGTCTGTATCCAGGTCTGAAATGTCTGAGGACAACCGAGGAAAGACATTACAACCACATACTGGATCAGCTAGCTGTTCAGGAGCTGCTTCTGACATCACATTTCATATCAATCACTCCCCCCCTTTCTCCCCCTCCTTCCACCGTCCCTCCCTCCCGGCCCCCCTTCAGTCATGAGGTGCAGTGCTGATGCTACATTCTCTCCCTAATACACTACTTCCACCCTCTCTCCCTCACCCTCCAGTTCAGAGCTGCTGTTGCCGCGGTGGTCCTCCTCGCTGTTGGGGGCACTGTCCTGCACTTCTGGGATGCTGACCAGGAACTTGCGGTCGTCTCGCAGGACCATCATGGTCAGCTTTCCCCGGGACTTCTCCACAAGGTGCTTGGTCTCCAGAAGGGACAGGTTCTCTGTGGTCATCCCATTGATCTGAACAGGAAGTAGAAAAATTATGTGGTCACACAATGCAGAAATCTCCTTGGCTTCATACAATAACAAATATTGAAAAAAAGACACCGTTAGAATACCAAAAGTATTTGATTTATGGTCCCAGTAAAGAATCAAATCTATGTACAAATCAAATGTTTTGTGATGAGATATCATAACAGCCTGCTTTCTCTTACCTTGAGAATGAGGTCTCCCTCCTGCAGAGTGCCCTCCTTGGCAGCCAGACCCGTCTCAGTCATGTGTTTGATGAAGATCTGGCTTCCCAACTTCAGTCCATACTCTGAAACAGGAAGGCAACATAAAAGTGATATAGTGCAAGCCTTGCATTTACCCATCTATGTCAGACCTGCGATGATGTTTTGAAACCTTTTGCTACTGCGTGGCATAATAAACACGACGCAAATCCTCTCTCCTGTTGTTTCTCCTTACCGTCTGTGAGTTTCTTCTTCAGCAGGGTGGCTTTGATTGGCTTGTCTGGGAAGGCCTGCTGTGGGAGCCGTTTGTACCCTGAACTTAGCGGCAGGGCATGAGCGGTTCTGTTGCGGTCAGCTTTGTGGGCCTGGTCACTACCATCGGAGTAGCGTCGGGGCCTCTGTGGGGGGTCCTGGTCCAGCAGGTTGGAGTAAGAGGCAGCACGCGAGGGTCTGGTGCTGGCGGGGAGCTGGATCTTACGAGGACGCTTCACTGTCTGTGAGAGGGCGAGTCAGTAAGACAGCTGAAAAATGTATTACATTTATTTTTTTCTGGTGTACTGAAATCATGATCTCACATCCATAACCTGGAGTTGGGAGTTGCTCACAAATCTTACGAAGATGTCAAGAATAACTCGTCTAAACAGAAGATAAAGTTTGCCAGTACTCACTATGTTGGCTGTTTTGCCACATGACTTGAGGTTCTGGATGGTGAAGGTAGAGTAGACATTCTCCATTGACACGCCATTGACCATGACGATCTGATCTCTGACGCTTTTGGAAAGGGACGAGATGTAGAACAGGGTAATCAAGCACATGCGATTTTAAGTGTGTGTGTGTGTGTTATATACAGTGAGCTCCAAAAGTATTGGGACAGTGACAAATGTTTTGTCTCTGTACTCAACACGGTTCACCCATCCATATTGGGTGAACCGTTTAGAAATTACAGCACTTTGTACATAGCGTCTCCCCCCAATTTTGGGACAAATTCACTTCTGTATTAAAGTTGTATAAAGGTATTTGGTCCCATATTCATAGCACGCAATGACTACATCAAGCTTGTGTGACTGCAAATTTGCTGGATGCATTTCAGAATATTTTGTGCCCATAGAAATACCTGGTAAATAATGTGTCATTTTGGAGTATATTTTACTGTAAATAAGAAAATATTGTTTTCTAAACACTACATTAATGAAGATGCTACCATTAATGTGGATGCTATATACATTTGAGTCACTTGTATTGTTTTATGTTATGGCAGTATCAGCCAATCAGCTCCTTTGTTGTTCAACGCAACATTCCATAATGGCTACTGTGGCTACTGCTAGCTAGCAAGCACAAGGAAGAAAAAGGGCAGGTTTTTTCCCTTTTCGTCCCCAATCTTGGTGTAACATTTGGGATAATGGAACAATTCAGAGTACAATGCATTTGTCATCCCTGGATTGAGGTAGGTTTTCCAAGCCATATTTGGAGCTGGCTCTGCAGTGTCAGGAAGTCTGTCTGACCCTAGTGCAGCTGTAAGCTCTACTGGCTAGCCTGAAGGGTAAAGGTGTATGGTGTGTAGGTGACTTACAACAGCCGTCCCATAGCGGGTCCGTTCCGTACCACATCTGAAACTATCACGGCTGTGTCCCCTGAGTCCGGGTTCGGCTGGTCTCTGCCTCCTGATATCGCAAAGCCAAACCCCATCTTGGAATCCTGCCATCAAGAGAGAGGGAGGGTGATAAAGAGGGGAGAGAGAGAGTGAGCACATTCCATCAGCACTGAAGTGTGTCACCTGACCTGTACCTAGAGTAACAGGGAGCAGGGCATGTCTTTGTTACTCTTATTTCCTGCAGTTCGCCACTGAAACTGATCGTTTTGAAGTCCATTCTAACTAAAGTGGTTCAGTAGGCTATTTCTTTCATTGGACCTTGATGCAATGACTGTAAAATTGGTTTAGTTTCAGGTGAAAGTATAACATCAAAACACTGACCGACCAAACAACAAGACACTTACTTTGCCGAGTGTTATAGTATGCTGCTCGAATATCGTTAATTCCTCCATCTCCGGTTCCTGAAAAACCAAATATCAAACCCATTACAACATGTTAAACCAACAACAGAATACAGGAATTCTCCACTTTTCCATTAATGAACAGGAGCAACTTCAACAGAAGTCCGATAACATCAGAAGCAGCTGTTTTGTGTCCTTACACAACCCAGTGTTGTTTAAGAGACAGTGAGGAGGGAGTTAACAGCAACGTGCTCCTTCCTACCTGTCCCATTCCATTCTTGTCTGGCAGGTATGGGGAGGGGCCACAGCGGAAAGACTCAGCGGGCTGCACTTATGGCCTTGCTGTGACATATGACACCAGGCCATTGTTCAATGTTGTGCAACGTTACAGAAACCTGCAGGTAGAAACGTAATATAGCCGACTATATTCCTTCTGCGCCCTGCTTCTAGTCATGAAGAAAACTGTCTGTTCTACACAATGCATTTCTATATGGAACGTTTCACGTGCCTCATCCAATTGAACACACCTTTAGATACAATCTGAGGACAGTCACCAACCTACGATAGTGAATCAAATCTAATTGTATTTGTCACATGCGCCGAATAAAACAGGTGTAGACCTTAGTGAAATGCTTACTTTACAAGCCCTTAACCAACAATGCAGTTAAGAAAAATAAGTGTTAACTAGTTGCGCCTACCCTCTACTTTTTTGAACATTTTGTTAAAAATCGCGCAACATTTCAGCGCCCTGCTACTCATGCCAGGAATATAGTACGTTCATATGGTTAGAATGTGTGTATAGGAAACCCTCGGACGTTTTTAAAACTGGTTAAATCACGACTGTGGCTATTACATAACGTGCGTTACATCGGAAAGCGCAGGAAAACCTGATCACAGAAAATGGAAATAAATATCCTTGCGCCACTTCCAGCAATTGTTAACAGTGAGCCGAATTAGATAAGACCGAGCATTCAACTCCCACAGCATCCCCATGTAGTCGAGTATCTTGTGAATTTAATCCTCTTTGATTCTTGGTTGAACCGAAAGAGGGGCACGACGTACCTCCGGTCTCCGCCCAGATCATTCCGGAAGAGCTCTCTCCTGAAATTTTTTCCAAGACGACAGCTAATGATATATACATCGCCTACGGATGATTTTTATCGCTTATTGACGTTTACTAATACCTAAAGTAGCATTACAAACGTATTTCGAAGTGTTTTGTGAAAGTTTATCGTCTACTTTTTGAATTTTAAAAAATGACGTTACGTTGTGAAATCGCTGTTTTTTTCGTTTATCACACAGTCTACATATAACGATATCTTGGCTTTATATGGCCCGATTTAATCGAAATAAAGACCCAATAGTGTTTATGGGACATCTAGGAGTGCCAACAAAGAAGATGGTGAAAGGTAATGACTGTTTTCTATTTTATTGTGCGGTTTGTGTAACGCCGAAATGCTAATTATTTTGTTTACGTCCCCTGCTGTGCTTTTCTGTTGTAGTGTATTGGTGCATGCTATCAGATAATAGCTTCTCATGCTGTCGCCGAAAAGCATTTTAAAAATCTGACTTGTTGCCTGGATTCACAACGAGTGTAGCTTTAATTTGATACCCTGCATGTGTATTTTAATGAACTTTTGAGTTTGAACTAATACTATTAGCATTTAGCGTAGCGCATTTGCATTTCCAGAGCTCTAGTTGGGACGCAAGCGTCCCAGGTAGAGGTAAGAGGTTAAAGTATTGTAGCGACCCGCACAGACAGCTGTGTTCGTTCAGGGGAGGGTAAAACCTAGCCAGCTAGCTGACTAATGTGGCTAGGTAACGTACTTGAGAACGGGGGTTGAAAATGCTTCGAGGGAATCCGAAAGTGAAGGTAGGGGACGATTATGGCCAAGGAGGTGCGTGTGCATGATGTCGGAGGATCTGGCCGAGGAGAGGCCCCTTGAGGGTGACCGCTAGAATGATGGCGGCTAAAGCGGACATGAGTGCTTCGTTGACTGTTCTTCGCGTGGACCAAAAGGGTGACGCTGCGGGACGAGGAATCTATGGCTCAGGATGGTAACAAACATGGCAGCACCCAGTCCCCGATTGCGTCCGTATCTGTTAAGAACCCGAGGTACTCCAGTAAGGCGGATTGGGAAGCTTTTCATGCTGTTAGCTCATTTTAGGGGGTGGTCAAATGAAGAAAGGGCACTGCAGGTGGCTTTGTGCCTCACGGATGATGATCTGGCCTGTTTGATATTGAATAGCCCCGAGGACAAACATGATTATGGTGCTTTAGTTGGAGCACTGAGGAGGCGCTATGGACTGTGTGTTCAGCCCGGGCTACTGCGCTTCGAACTGAGCAATAGACGCAGGCAGCCTGGAGAGCCTCTACGGGTCCTAGCTAATGACATTGAGAGCCT
Organism: Oncorhynchus nerka; assembly: GCF_034236695.1. Taxonomy (NCBI): domain Eukaryota; kingdom Metazoa; phylum Chordata; class Actinopteri; order Salmoniformes; family Salmonidae; genus Oncorhynchus; species Oncorhynchus nerka. The sequence continues at coordinate 23,100,860 of NC_088420.1, forward strand.
GTCTCGGCGGGCATATGCTCACATGCTCCCTCCGTGCAGAGCGAGCTAGCACGGGACCAGTTCATACAGACGCTCTCTCCTACGGAGCTGCGCATACAGACCCAGCTGCCTCATCCTGAGTCATAGCAGATAGCCTTGGAGATGGCTTTGGAGAGGGAGCTAATGTGGGCTGGGGCTTCAACTGAGTTGGGTTTTTTGTTATGTCACTGTAGAGGGGAGCCCTGCTCTGCCCTGGTGGACACTTGGTCCACAGTAACCCTGGTGAGGCCAGATATTGTGCCAGGTTGGACTCCGTTTGAGCCCACAACTGTGCAGCTCCACACAGTCACAGGTGAGCTGGCACCCATGAAAGGGAAGGGAATAATGACGCTGACAGTAGGGGGCAGGTCTGTGCGTCATCCTGTGTGGGTAGTGGCTGTGCAGGACCCTTGTATCCTGGGGTTGGACTTTCTTAGGAGCACAGGCTGCCAGTTAGACCTAAAATGGGGGCATACTGAGCTTCCAGGGAGGGCTGGCAGACACCATGCCGCCCCCCCAATGTCACATTCACGCAACCCAACAAACCCTTTACTCCAACAGTTAAAGCAGCAGAGACTCATGGCTGGCAGCTGGCCATCATCTCTGCCAAACACCAGCGTGACTGGGACAAGCACCTGCCCATGGTCCTCATGGCATGCCGCTCTGCTGTCCAAGACTCCACCCCTACCCTCCTCATGCTGAGTAGAGTGCTCCGCAGAGATGACGTTTGGTCAAACTCTGGATAGCCCTCCTGTTCCCCCGGGCCCGGAGACTCCAGGATCGCCTGGAGACAGTCCACACCGTCACTAGAGGGCAGCCGGGGAATGCAGGTCTTAGGCAGAAGAGGAACTATGACGTGTACACACAGGGAAGGCACTTTGTGGCTGGGGACCTGGTCTGGGTAGGGGAGATTGTGTACCGGGAGAAAGGTGGCACTGCACCGGGACAGGTTAGCCCCATACAGAGGGCCCCTTCTTCCCAAACCCCAGGGACCCCCACTATTCCCCTCTCTGGCAATGATATTCCTCAGGCACCCACCCCCAGGCGCCACAGTCTCCCTCCCCTGAGCCCCAAACTGTATTCCCTATTACCTCATCCTTGTCCCCCATGTCCCTGCCTTCATCCCCTGGGCCCCAGAGGGGCAGCCCCCTGCCACAGACGGAGTGGAGCATCTCAAGTTTAAGGCCATGTTTAGCCATTGTTCTCTCGCTTACACCTGGTCTTCACAAGAGATGGTCAGTTGTTTTATACGTGTATTCTTCATGTATTTGGTGTGGGCTACGGCCAAACAGTAGCCTGTGTGGAGTTAGGTTAATAAACCGTCAATTCGTAAACTCAATATTCTGTCTGGACAGTTGTTCCTTTATGATCTATCCAGGTCATGACAGTATTTACTCAACTAAACTGCGTTTACATGGTAGACGGCAACCGGATGTCATTGCTTTCAATGAGAGCACAATGGTAAATGCCGTTGAGCCTGGCGATGAATGCCGTCAGCTGCCATGGTAGACGGACTTGCCGCCAGAGTTCAAATATTTCCATTTCTGCCATTGCGTTGTTTTCTACCGGATGTTGATTTGCACGGTTTGTTTACTGAATCACCACAGCAATGCACACCATCATGATGGCTCACTTTGGCTGTCACCATCTTTTTTACTTTCTTGTCCAGCTATGCCAACTGGGATGATGTTTTTTGAGTCCATCTACTTGCTTCACTAGCTAAGTTTCCATCCAATTGGCGACAAATTTTCATGCACATTTTCTAAAATCCGCAAAGAAAATGCACACCATGTACTTTTGCCCTTTGATTTTTATTTGGTACATCAAAACCTAACGTTCAATGTGTTTATCACATTTTCAACTCTACGGATAGTTTTGTCAAACTTTGCTTTAAATAGCAGATGTTCCTACTCTGGTCTTGGCATGTGCTCTCTAGCCTACAGCTGGCTAGTCTACATGAGATTATTTGTCAAATGGAAGCCAAGCATCAATCATCATGTCACAAGAATAAGACTCGATATTTATTGGAAAGGCACATCATACTCAACACCGTGCACTTTCACCACCCACCCTGTGAAGTTGATCAATTTATTTCATCTGTAGCCTAATAAACTGCATGGTTTCCCAAATTGTAGTGGGAGGACCACACACCATATCACTGAGTGACTCCAAGTTTACTTCCATATGAAATGTAAACAGAAGACCACTTCTACAATCAGTTCAGCAATTCTGTGTATGTGTGACCATCTGTCCGGCTCCGTTAATAATATAACTAGGCCTACTAGAAAGAAAAAAAACGAGTGAATTTCCTACTATTCGACATAGGTTTAATTAGCTCTAACAGGCATTGTTGCATGGAGGTCAGTGAGCCCCTAGTGTTGTCCTACAGGGTCAGGACCAACAAGGTGAAACAGACAGGTTCAGGACCAACATACAGGTCAACAAGGTGAAACAGACAGGGTCAGAACCAACATACAGGTCAACAAGGTGAAACAGACAGGTTCAGAACCAACATACAGGTCAACAAGGTGAAACAGACAGGGTCAGGACCAACATACAGGTCAACAAGGTGAAACCGACAGGGTCAGGACCAACATACAGGTCAACAAGGTGAAACCGACAGGGTCAGGACCAACATACAGGTCAACAAGGTGAAACCGACAGGGTCAGAACCAACATACAGGTCAACAAGGTGAAACCGACAGGTTCAGAACCAACATACAGGTCAACAAGGTGAAACAGACAGGGTCAGGACCAACATACAGGTCAACAAGGTGAAACAGACAGGGTCAGGACCAACATACAGGTCAAGGAAAGGCCAACAAGGTGAAACAGACAGGGTCAGGACCAACATACAGGTCAAGGAAAGGCCAACAAGGTGAAACAGACAGGGTCAGGACCAACATACAGGTCAAGGAAAGGCCAACAAGGTGACACAGACAGGGTCAGGACCAACATACAGGTCAACAAGGTGAAACAGACAGGGTCAGGACCAACATACAGGTCAAGGAAAGGCCAACAAGGTGAAACAGACAGGGTCAGGACCAACATACAGGTCAAGGAAAGGCCAACAAGGTGAAACAGACAGGGTCAGGACCAACATACAGGTCAAGGAAAGGCCAACAAGGTGAAACAGACAGGGTCAGGACCAACATACAGGTCAAGGAAAGGCCAACAAGGTGAAACAGACAGGGTCAGGACCAACATACAGGTCAACAAGGTGAAACAGACAGGGTCAGGACCAACATACAGGCCAACAAGATGAAACAGACAGGGTCAGGATCAACATACAGGTCAAGGAAAGGCCAACAAGGTGAAACAGACAGGGTCAGGTAGCCACAGAGGCAGATAAGCATCCACGATAAATCACTAGCCAGTGGTGGCTGGTGGGTGGAGCTATAGGAGGACAGGCTCATTGTAATGGCTGGAATGGAATTTATCAAACACATGGAAACCACGTTGGACCACGTTCCATTTACTCAATTTTGGCCATTACAATGAGCCCGTATAGCTCCTCCCACTTCACCAATGGTAGTAGGTGGAATAGCTGCCAGCCAGGTGCATTGTTTCTCAGAGTTGGTTAGGTTTAACCTGGTATCATTTTTTACAACATCAGTCTAATTAACAGACTGAAGGACTGGATATCAGCAGTCTCACAGCTAACAAAGACTCAATTTAATATAGTCAGATAGTCATTAATGACCTAATCAATTAAATAAATGAAATAAATGTATCAATGTATAAAATACGCAATATAGTTTATCATCAGTCAAGTTAATTATTGTAATAAAAACAAATTAATATAGAGGATATAGTTGACATGCATCCTCTGGCAGCCATCTTTCATCTGCTTTGACTGCCAATATGCAAATAGTATTTATGTTATATTTCTAGCGGCATCTAGTCAGAGACACTATTCCTGAAAGCAGTCACTAATATCCATTTCAGAAAGAAGATGTGGTATATTACCAGTCAAATGTTTATAGGCAATGTTTATACGACCCCCCTTGAAACAGACCCTTAATTGACCACTTTCTTGCATGTATACCCCTTGTATTACATATCAATGGGTAACTGGCAAATTGGGAGTTGTGGGGGCAGGAGGCTGTTGTTCAACCATGGGGGCTGTTTAACAATGGAAGTGTTAATGAATTTACCTGCAACAAAGACAGATACCATTCAAACAGACCCAAAAACCTGTATTTTGGTTACAGGAATCAGGTTTCCATTCAACCATTTTATGCGAGTAAAGTAAATGTCAGCAACAAAAAATATTAACAGGCCTGATGGAAACAGAACGTCTGTCTGTAAACTTTCCAAATGTTTGAGTAAACAAAATACGCTATACAAGGTGGGATCTTTTTGTGTCTGTAAAATGTATTAAGCGAGAAATGGCGGTGGAAATGCTTTCATGCGCAAATATTTATATAATACCCAGCCAACATGTCCAGGTGGGCCCCACCTGGGTTTTATATGGACTTCATGGGTTTCAACTGGGCAAGGTCTCTTAATGGTTATCTTAGCTGGTACCCAGATGGGTTAACCTTTTGGGGCAGACATGGACAAACCCATGTACGTTAGTGGGGGGTGAAGAAAATGGGCCCCGAATCATTTTACAGGCAAACTGGTGTTATTTGTTCAGGAATAACGACTGGGACACAATCGGGTTAACCATTTGGGTCACAAACAGGCAAACTCATGTGGGCTGCAACTCCCGTACGGACTCGATAGAGGCAAAGGTCAAGAGTCGTGCGTCCTCTGAAACACAACCCAGCCAAGCCGCACTGCTTCTTGACACAACGCCCGCTTAACCTGGAAGCCAGCCGCACCAATGTGTCGGAGAAAACACTGTACGCCTGGCGACCGTGTCAGCGTGCATTGCGCCCCGGCCCGCCACAGGAGTCACTCGTGCACGATGGGACAGGAACATCCCTGCCGGCCAAAAAAAGCATCCAAGCGAGCAAAACAGCGCCCCTCTCTCTACATATAGGCCATCTGATGCGGTCTGGTCCAAACCAGTATGACATTGTTGTGGCCAGAAGCAACAAGGGAAGCCAGAGAGCATTTGGTCTCCCTTGACACAAACAAAATCATCAACATTAAACTAAGCGAGCTCAACTATGAATGGTCCTGGACCAAAAAAAAACAGTGACAAGGGAAGCCAGCTTTGATTTGTCGTCTCTCCTATCAAATCGCTTTGAGCATATACTTAATTGACAGAAACAACTTGAATTGTTGCATCCCGTTGTCATCCTAGCTAGCTAGCACTGTCCCTTTCCTAAATTAGCCATGGATGGAGATAGGGATTTGGACATGTGGTTTTACTTAATTCTTCATACTGACCAATGATTATAACAGCGATTCAGATCCAACCATAAATGCATACATTGTTGTGCCCCTGACCTGAGAGGATGGAAGTTCAATATGTACAGTAGCTAGATGTAAAAGGCTAATGTTAACTAGCTGAAGTTGCCCATGAATGGAAGTTAGGCTAGCGAGCAAGCATTTTAGCCAGGTAGCCGAGGATAACCAAAAAGATAAGCGTGTACTGTATGACAAAGTGATAGACCATTTCAACATGAAAGAGAGGATGGCATTGCTCTACAAGTAGGGTGAGTCAACATGTTTTTCTACTTGCACGAACACACCCCCACATCATATTTAGCTTACTGATTGGACTAAATTGTTTTTGGCTTCTTTTAGTTGTCACTATATTAGACTAAGCAGAGGTGATTTGATGAAGTTGAAATGTTGTAGTTGGAATAGTGGAGGCAGCACCTGTTTTCCTTTGTGACTTGCGGTCACTCAGTGGTTCTAAATAAATAGGTGTTTAGTGGTCCGATAATGTCAGAAACATTAACTTGCTTAACCATGCTGTAGGTCATGTACGCGTCGTGGACTTCTCTGGAATAGACATTGTTTTATCACAAAACCGGATGCCACCACGACTGCAACTGGGTCGGTCACATGGGAAAACCCATGTGGGATATAACATGGGTCCCAATTGGGCCCTTTGCCAATTTGTTATGGGTTGCAAGTGGGATACCTGGTGTGAATATGGTCAGGGACTGTCTATGGGACTCAGGCGGTCTTACTACCTGGATCACACACGGGCAAGCCCACGTGAGCTACAACATGGGTCCCAAACAGGCCCTGAATAAATGCTGTGTGTGTTGTAAGTGGGCTACCTGGTGTGAATATGGTCAGGGATTGTGTGGGTCCCAAAATGGTCAGTAAAAACACCAACTAATGAAATGAGGGGAAGCTAAAATAAACATTTTCATTTTTGTGTGTGGGTTTAAATTGCGAAAACGTATTATATTATGCTTGTGACATTTCAAAACATTTTGCCGGAAAAGGTCGCCAGCTAGTACATACTGTCACATTTTTGGGGGAAATGCGCATTCAATATTTTGAGGAGCAAGTGACAGAATTTTAAATTCAGGCGCTAAACCAAAGATTGTACAGGTAACATTGGTTGTAGATACATGTCCAGGCAAGACAACAGTAGCTAATTATACGTCCCTCGCTGTATTTATCGGCTGTTGGCCTACTTGGTCCAAGTATGTACTTAGCTAACGTTAGCTACAGAGGTAAATACAATGAAGCAGAATGACAGCTGCCATTTGTCAGAACAGTTCAAATAACATGATCTTGAATTGATTGGTCAAAAATATTGAGATTAGACTTTCAAATGATTTTATATATATATATATAAGAAGGTTACTGTATGTCAATTACAGCCCTCAAATGGTTAAGTGTACTACCGACGTTATCTGCATGAGGGAGTTATCCAACTGGCTCCTCCGTCACGACGTTACCTGAACGGCCATCTGCAGCCCACTAATCGTTAGCTGTCTTATCGGCTGCTATCTGAACATTTTCTGACAATTTTTCTTGGGTCACTATAACTATATCTATTTTTCCAATTGGATTGATCCCCTCTACCACACAGAACCCCACTAATCTACTAATATACACAGGCAGTTAGAAAAGCTAAGGCAAGCTTTTTCAAACAGAAATTTGCATCCTGTAGTACTAACTCAAAAAAGTTCTGGGACACTGTAAAGTCCATGGAGAATAAGAGCACCTCCTCCCAGCTGCCCACTGCTCTGAGGCTAGGAAACATTGTCACCACCGATAAATCCACTATAATTGAGAATTTCAATAAGCATTTCTCTACGGCTGGCCATGCTTTCTACATGGCTACCCCTACCCCGGTCAACTGCCCGGCACCCTCCACAGCAACCCGCCAAAACCCCCACCATTTCTCCTTTACCCAAATCCAGATTGCCGATGTTCTGAAAGAGGTGCAAAATCTGGACCCCTACAAATCTGCCGGGGTAAACAATCTGGACCCTCTCTTTCTAAAATGATCTGCCAAAATTATTGCAACCCCTATTACTAGCCTGTTCAACCTCTCTTTCGTATCGACTGAGATTCCCAAAGATTGGAAAGCTTCCGCAGTCATCCCCCTCTTCAAAGGGGGTGACACTCTAGACCCAAACTGCTACAGACTTATATCTATCCTACCCTGTCTTTCTAAGGTCTTCGAAGTTAACAAACAGATTACTGACCATTTCGAATCCCACCATACCTTCTCCGCTATGCAATCTGTTTTCAGAGCTGGTCATGGGTGCACCTCAGCCACGCTCAAGGTTCTAAACGACATCATAACCGCCATCGATAAGAGACATTACTGTGCAGCCGTGTTCATCGACCTGGCCAAGGCATTCGACTCTGTCAATCACAACATTCTTATTGGCAGACTCGACAGCCTTGGTTTCTCAAATGATTTCCTCGCCTGGTTTACCAACTACTTCTCTGATAGAGTTCAGTGTGTCAAATCGGAGGGCCTGTTGTCCGCACAGGGTTCATTTCTCGGGCCGACCCTCTTTTCTGTATACATCAATGATGTTGCTCTTGCTGCTGGTGATTCTCTTATCCACCTCTACGCAGACGACACCATTCTGTATACTTCTGGCCCCTCCTTGGACACTGTGTTAACTAACCTCCAGACAAGCTTCAATGCCATACAACTCTCCTTTCGTGGCCTCCAGTTGCTCTTAAACGCAAGTAAAACTAAATGCATGTTTTCAATCGATTTGTACGCTCTCGTTGGTTGGCCCTCGCTTCATACTCGTCACCAAACCCACTGGCTGCAGGTTATCTACAAGTCTCTGCTAGGTAAAGCCCCGCCTTATCTCCGCTCACTGGTCACCATAGCAGCACCCACTCGTAGCACGCGCCCCAGCAGATATATCTCACTGGTCACCTCCAAAGCCAATTCCTCTTTTGGTCGTCTTTCCTTCCAGTTCTCTGCTGCCCATGACTGGAACGAATTGCAAAAATCTCTGAAGCTGGAGACTCACATCTCCCTCACTAGCTTTAAGCACCAGCTGTCAGAGCAGTTTACAGATCACTGCACCTGTACTTAGCCTATCTGTAAACAGCCCATCTATCTACCTACCTCATCCCCATACTGGTATTTATTTATTTTGCTCCGTTGCACCCCAGTACTATCTTCTCCAGATCTACCATTTCAGTGTTTAATTGCTATAATGTAATTACTTCGCCTCCATGGCCTATTTATTTCCTTAACTTACCTCATTTGCACTCACTGTATATGGACTTTTTGTTTTCTTTTGTTCTACTGTATTATTGACTGTATGTTTTGTTTATTCCATGTGTAACTCTGTTGTATGTGTCAAATTGCTACGCTATATCTTGGCCAGGTCGCAGTTGTAAATGAGAACTTGTTCTCAACTAGCCTACCTGGTTAAATAAGGGTGAAATAAAAATAAAAAATGTAACGGCTCTACCCACATTTCTTTTTATTTCAAAGTTGTATCTATCTATCTGAAGGCTAAACTACTACCTAGCCATCCACATGAATGCTATACTACTTCTACCTACCCACATGAAGGCTATACTACTTCTACCTATCCACATGAAGGCTATACTACTTCTACCTATCCACATGAAGGCTATACTACTTCTACCTATCCACATGAAGGCTATACTACTACCTATCCACACGAATCCTATACTACTTCTACCTATCCACACGAATCCTATACTACTTCTACCTATCCACATGAAGGCTATACTACTTCTACCTATCCACATGAAGGCTATACTACTTCTACCTATCCACATGAAGGCTATACTACTTCTACCTATCCACATGAATCCTATACTACTTCTACCTATCCACATGAATCCTATACTACTTCTACCTATCCACATGAAAGCTATACTACTTCTACCTATCCACATGAAGGCTTATACTACTTCTACCTATCCACATGAAGGCTATACTACTTCTACCTATCCACATGAATGCTATACTACTACCTATCCACATGAATGCTATACTACTACTTATCCACATGAATGCTATACTACTACTATCTATCTATCCACATGAAGGCTATACTAGTACTATCTACATATCCACATGAAGGCTATACTACTGACACTATCTATCCACATGAAGGCTGCACTAGTACTATCTATATATCCATGTGAAGGCACTACTACTACTACTACTATCTATCGATCCACGTGCAGGCTCTACTAGTACTATCTATCTATCCACATCAATGCTTTTCTACAACTATATATCTATCCACATGAAGGCTATATTAGTACTATCTACATATCCACATGAAGGCTATACTACTACTATCTATCTATCTGTCTATCCACATACATGCTGTACTACTATCTATCTATCCACATGAAGGCTGTACTACTACTATCTATCTATCCACATGAAGGCTATACTACTACTATCTATCTATCCACATGAAGGCTATACTACTACTATCTATCCAAATTAAGGCTATACTACTACTATCTATCTCTCCACATGAAGGCTGTACTACTACTATCTATCTCTCCACATGAAGGCTATACTACCACTATCTATCTCTCCACATGAAGGCTATACTACTACTATCTATCTCTCCACATGAAGGCTGTACTACTATCTATCTCTCCACATGAAGGCTATACTACTACTATCTATCTCTCCACATGAAGGCTGTACTACTACTATCTATCTCTCCACATGAAGGCTATACTACTACTATCTATCTCTCCACATGAAGGCTGTACTACTATCTATATCTCTTCACATGAAGGCTATACTACTACTATCTATCTATCTATCCACATGAAGGCTAGTCATTCAACTGAGACTGCTCTTCTCTGTATCACGGAGGCACTCCGCACTGCTAAAGCTAACTCTCTCTCCTCTGCTCTCATCCTTCTAGACCTATCGGCTGCCTTCGATACTGTGAACCATCAGATCCTCCTCTCCACCCTCTCCGAGTTGTGCATCTCCGGCGCGGCCCACGCTTGGATTGCGTCCTACCTGACAGGTCGCTCCTACCAGGTGGCGTGGCGAGAATCTGTCTCCTCACCACGCGCTCTCACCACTGGTGTCCCCCAGGGCTCTGTTCTAGGCCCTCTCCTATTCTCGCTATACACCAAGTCACTTGGCTCTGTCATAACCTCACATGGTCTCTCCTATCATTGCTATGCAGACGACACACAATTAATCTTCTCCTTTCCCCCCTCTGATGACCAGGTGGCGAATCGCATCTCTGCATGTCTGGCAGACATATCAGTGTGGATGACGGATCACCACCTCAAGCTGAACCTCGGCAAGACGGAGCTGCTCTTCCTCCCGGGGAAGGACTGCCCGTTCCATGATCTCGCCATCACGGTTGACAACTCCATCGTGTCCTCCTCCCAGAGCGCTAAGAACCTTGGCGTGATCCTGGACAACACCCTGTCGTTCTCAACTAACATCAAGGCGGTGGCCCGTTCCTGTAGGTTCATGCTCTACAACATCTGCAGAGTACGACCCTGCCTCACACAGGAAGCGGCGCAGGTCCTAATCCAGGCACTTGTCATCTCCCGTCTGGATTACTGCAACTCGCTGTTGGCTGGGCTCCCTGCCTGTGCCATTAAACCCCTACAACTCATCCAGAACGCCGCAGCCCGTCTGGTGTTCAACCTTCCCAAGTTCTCTCACGTCACCCCGCTCCTCCGCTCTCTCCACTGGCTTCCAGTTGAAGCTCGCATCCGCTACAAGACCATGGTGCTTGCCTACGGAGCTGTGAGGGGAACGGCACCTCAGTACCTCCAGGCTCTGATCAGGCCCTACACCCAAACAAGGGCACTGCGTTCATCCACCTCTGGCCTGCTCGCCTACCTACCACTGAGGAAGTACAGTTCCCGCTCAGCCCAGTCAAAACTGTTCGCTGCTCTGGCCCCCCAATGGTGGAACAAACTCCCTCACGACGCCAGGACAGCGGAGTCAATCACCACCTTCCGGAGACACCTGAAACCCCACCTCTTTAAGGAATACCTAGGATAGGATAAAGTAATCCTTCTCCCCCCCCCCCCCTTAAAAGACTTAGATGCACTATTGTAAAGTGGCTGTTCCACTGGATGTCATAAGGTGAAAGCACCAATTTGTAAGTCGCTCTGGATAAGAGCGTCTGCTAAATGACTTAAATGTAAATGTAAATGTAACGGAAACGCACGAAGTGGCTAAAAACAGAACACCGTCCTATGCTAGCTTGCTACCGATGGCCTGGCTAGCTGTCGGAATCGCCGTTACCCCAACTAACCTCACTCCTAACTGGACCCTTATGATCACTCGACTAAGCATGCCTCTCCTTAATGTCTATATACCTTCTCCATTGCTGTTCTGGTTAGTGTTTATTGGCTTATTTCACTGTAGAGCCTCTAGCCCTGCTCATTATACCTTATCCAACCTATTAGTTCCACCACCCACACATGCTATGACATCACCAGGTTTCAATGATGTTTCTCGAGACAATATCTCTCTCATCATCACTCAATACCTAGGTTTACCTCCACTGTATTCACATCCTACCATACCTTTGTCTGTACATTATACCTTGAAGCTATTTTAATCGCCCCCACAAACCTCCTTTTACTCTCTGTTCCGGACATTCTAAACAACCAATTCTCATAGCTTTTAGCCGTACCCTTATCCTACTCCTCCTCTGGTGATATAGAGGTGAATCCAGGCCCTGCAGTGCCTAGCTCCACTCCTATTCCCGAGGCGCTCTCTTTTGATGACTTCTGTAACTGTAATAGTCTTGGTTTCATGCATGTTA